>NC_051450.1:9749507-9796011 GCF_001649575.2 Kryptolebias marmoratus | reverse complement strand
AGGAAGACCCAGAACACGCTGGAGGGACTATGTTTCTCGGCTGGCCTGGGAACGCCTTGGGATTCCCCCGGAGGAGCTGGCCCAAGTGGCTGGGGAGAGGGAAGTCTGGGTCTCCCTGCTTAGGCTGCTGCCCCCGCGACCCGACCCCGGATAAGCGGAAGAGAATGGATGGATGGATAAAAAAAGTAAAACAGCAATTCCATTTCAATAATTCTGAAAAAATAAAGTAAAGTTTTAACTGCTTATGATTCATCATTAAGGGAGGTAAACAAAATCTACCCAATACTACTAACTCTACCACAGTAACCAAGACATGTTCTTTCTAGGTTCTGGTTCTGCTTGAGTTCTTTTTCCACTCGCTTGAGACATTTGGGCTGTTTTGTTTCTGTCAGAATTACAGAAACCACACTACAGTGCAACCTTATGGTTAAAAATAGCAATGAGACCCACATGGTTCCTAGTGGATACAGATTGTAACTGCATGAGACAGAGATGACAGCAGGTCATTCTTTAAGCTGAAACATGATTTTCCAATTGAATGACAAAATGACATGTTGTTGCCAGGTAGTGTTTTCCCATGTCAATGCAATACACAGGTGATGTTCACCTCAATAAGACAAAAGGAGAGATGGTGTGACACCAGCTATAAGAGAGAAGATTGATGGCTTGAAGCTCTGCAGGGAGTGGACAAAATAACATGCAAACACTGCATGCTGTTCAAAGCACAAGTTCAAGTAAAGTACAGAATTGTGAACCTTTACCAAGGTCATGATGCTGCAACTTTTCTTTTTTATTTTCAGATGTCTTTAAAAGCATTTTGAAGAAGGCATAATCATGTTGTAATGTCATGTCCCATTGTTATAGTTTTATCTAAAAGCACGCACTATCACTACAATCTTGCTTTTGTCTTTGGATTTTAAATTAAATATATTTTTTTCTTTTTTTTCACAAAGTGAGACCCTGTCGAATCAAAGTCATTGATTTCTTCTCATAATATTGATTTTGTGTCCTGCTCAAAAACAATCTAGCAGGTGGACTTGTGCTTTTCTTTCTTTCCTTTTCTCTTTTTTTGTGTTTGTAACCTTACTATGTTCTGTATTTAAAGGCATATTTATTGATAGAGTGTAAAATAAAGACAATTTGTTGTTTCAAATACATTTATTATGTATGTTATTATGTACTTGAAAGGAAGACAATTAATCTTTAGACTTAGGCTTTTAAAGAAAACCTAAAATACTCACTCTCAAAAATCATTGGATTCAGAGCTTTTAGATCTGACTTTAATGACTTTCCAGAGTAAATGTTTTAGGATTTGTTTAAAAGCCTAAATTCCCCCTTGAGTCAGTTGGAACTGAAGAGCCCTTTCAGGTGAGAGATTAAACATCTTCAGCAACTAACAAATGAAGATTTTAATTGTTCAAGCAATTCAGATCACAATGACCCAATTACAAAGCATCTACACTGACATAGTGCTTTGCACTTTGAGTGTTAAATTATTCTATAGGGAGATGTAGTCTAGCCAGGTACAAAGCTAAATGCCTAATTACTATGTTTCTAAATAAGCTAAAGTTAAAAACAGTGTTGAATACTTGAGCTCTGTATCCATTCCATGAACTTTATTAATGACCAACATTTTGGCCCTCGGGCTTTTCTCAAGCTCAGTGTTCAAACAACAGCCACCATCTTAAATATAACACCTTCTAATTACACATCAGTTGGTGATTAGCTTAACACATATTCTCATTAGACAGAAAAAACTCAGATAGCCTCAAACCAACCCCAGAATCAATGGGGAAAATATAACCACATGATTCCAAAATTGATAGACTTATAAAATACACCCTAAATACAAAATGCACATTAACTCACATTTCTAAAATATTCTTTTCCAACAAATATACATAAAATGTTAAACCATCATACCATAATTAACATCATAAACAACTTATCTGGTATGCCCAAAGACAAGATTGCATTACAGAAAACATTTAGTCTAATTTAGACATTTAGTCTAATTTAAACCATTCGGTGACAGAGTTTTTAGACCATTAATCCAATAATGTTATTTTCTTAAAAAGTATTGCCTCCTTTATGAGGGAAAGTAACTTTCTAAATACCAATATATTGCATTTCAACAAAAAGTGCAGTAACTGAATAATTCATGCTCTTGCATCTAATACATCTGTGTTCAGCAATGTGAGATTTTAATGCTCTGGTTGTCTTTTCCCACATAGGATTTGACACATAATAAATTACTGACTTAGGCTGGTATGATATGATACCTTTTATAGGTATCTATTTGCCTGCGTGAGCATGTTTGAAACTATGGCAACGACAGATGTAATTACACTGACTGCAGCTAACCCAGCATATGTAAATGGCATGATGAACTGATGTTTAAATACCTTGAGGTGGTATTTTTAGTGGAGGAGGTGAATATAGATATAACTAACAATCGATCAGTTTTACTTTACATATACTGTAGGTTACTATAAGATTAAATGCACAACCTCTAAATATATCACCAAGTTGACAATTTGCCATTGCTATATAGTATTTCATTTACTGTGAGGATCTGGGCTTACATTTACATATTCATTTGAATTGTTTGTGGGTTCATTAAAAAAAATCTAAATCAATCCTTTTCTTTTTTTTTTGTCCACATTTGGAAGAATCCTAATATAATCTGATAAAAAAAAATATTTCCTGTATTTCTATGGAAATCTTGAGTTTTCTAACAAATACAATTAAGTTAATAAATTGTATTAACTAAATGTCATTAACACTTTAGATCATTGCAAATTAAATTTAAACAAACAAAAAAAATAATAATTCAAGTAGGTTTTAGTAAAGTCAAGAAACTTCAGGCAGGATGTGGTTCCAAACAAGATTTTTATTTGCCAGCAAAAAAGCTTCACTTCATTATTGTGGAACAAAACCAGAAACAAACAAACAAACAAACAAAAACACTGACTGGTGTATGTTCAGCACCATTTTTTCAATACCAACATAAAACAACCTTCCAGATAGTGCTTAGATTTATGACATGATTCAGAAATAAACACATCTTTAGCCGTGTGCTTTTTTTCATCTATTTAATTTTCCAAGTATTTTTGTAAGAATTTTCATTTAAAGCTGTCTTTTTAATAACCACTTATTGTTGCACAACAGGCCAAGCTTCCAAGAGATAACAAGCACTATTCAACATGAATTATCCACATATTTCTATATGCTACTCTAGCTTTTGTACACTTAACTCACTATCCAACACAAATTTATAGAATTTTAGGTTAGAAATATGAGTAAACATCTAATATTTCTAAAAATTCAAGCTAAAATTTAGTTTGATTAACTTTTTGTATTGCAGTTGTGAAACTGTCAGGTGATTAAAAACAATAGCAAATTGAGAGGCATGTATCATTAGACTGCCAAATAAACTCCAAATGAGTCGAATACAGCACATTTTAGAATACACTGACAGGCCGATGTGGAGCTTTCAAATGTACAGGGGTAGCTCCTAAAATACTAAGGACATAGTAATCCCAGTGGTGCTTGAACAGACAGTGGTTTGGAAACTTGTTTTTGAAGATTTTTACTTCTCATCTGAAGGGCTTCTTCAGCTCCAATGACTTAGTCTAGTTACTTTTTTTTTAAGACACTAGGGTTAACCAACCACTGTATTTTCTGAGCAAAATTGTGACATATATTTAGGTTTTAGGTTTTCACTTGATTCCCAGGTACATAACATACTTAGAAATGAAATTTTCCTGGCCTGAGTCTGATACTGGTAGGGTTTCTGTTTGTTTGTAGTGCATTGTTGATGTGCGTGTGAACATTTTTATTCATTATGCATATTGGATTTTCTTCATGAGCAGGTGGAGGCTGCAGCTGAGAATTTGCAGAAGAAAACCATCAACCAGGCGTTACAGCAGCCCCTGCACAGCAATGGCTGACTGACCCTGCAGCCACAGTTCAAGCAGTCACCATCTGCACCTCTAGCCATTGATGACCTCAAACTAATCCATGGCTGCTTGACTCTGTTGTTTTTTTTCTTTTTGCTTGTTTTTTTTAACCACACCTTGAGGGGCATTTTAATTTAGTTTCATCTGGTTTCTGCCATCGCTCATGTCCAGACCATAGAGAGGCGCCTCTGGAGTTAGAGGTAGGGGGTCATTTTCTGATGACTGCTTGTTAATAAAAGTGGGACACATTGTTTGAATAGCCTCTGGGTTAGCTCTGGATTAACAATAGGGATGTATAAAAGATATATAAAAGATAGCATATTTTCACAAAGGTTTAAACCTCCAACTGTTCTTCTTATCATACTTGGTTTCACATGAAAGCCTGTTCAGTTCCAGTTCAAATTATGATGCATGCATGGGCAAAATACAGCCCGAAGATAAGAAATGGTCCTGGAACAGTCTTCATCTGGCACCCAGTATGGTGAAATTAAAACTGAACACCTTACATGAAAATAAACAAGTAAAAGCAAAAATTTGATTATCACATTTTACAATAATTTAAAGTGTAGACAAAACCCAAATAATATTAATGCCTCCAAGTGAAGATAGGCTTCCTGTTGTTTTTGTCAGGTTAGTTAAGAGTCTTTGTGTTGTTGGATACACATTAAAGCTGAATGCTTAAAAAATGAAGAAATAAGACATTTGTTTTATCTTTTAATTATAAGCTGACATCTAAGTTTTATGTCACATGTGTCAGTTATAGTTGGTGTTTCAGAGTAGTATTGCTCTGTTCAAAGAAATATATTTTCATCAAGTAGATACTATTAAATACTGTATATTGCTCATTATTCTCAAAAATAGAACAGAAAGCCCTGAAATGGACAAACACTCACAGTAAAAGTACAATTTATCCAAACAATTTTTGTCCAGTGCAATTTAATCTGCTTTATCTAAATTCATTTGACCCTCTGGAAACAAAATGTTAACCAACCCCTGCAAGGTTTTGCATCATTATTTTGTGAACAATTTCTAGTTCAACAACTTGCTGATGCACAAGTAAATGGTTCTTTCAGGTAAGCTAGAACACTGTTATCATTGCCTTGTAATGCAATATTGGTGAAAATGGAGAAGCAGGTGTCCAAGAAAAAACATTTAGTTGTCTGTCAAAATGCTTTAATTATGTAAATTTGGTGGTTCACTTTCATTGGGCATTTTTTTTCCCACCTATTTTTATCTGCTGAAAAAAAAAAAAAAACTAATGTATGAAGTGGTTGCATTAAATGTTCACATTTACTGCTGCAACATAAATATTTTTTTTTGCATTTAGATGTTTATGAAATTACCCCAGATTTAGAAAATTTACTCACAGGAATTGCTTGAGATCGTCATGGAAAAACATTCAAGTGGTGTTTCTTGCTGGTGGTTTTACCCAAACAGATTTCAGAGCAGTTTAACCTCATTTCCATCAGCTTGTTAACAATTTTATGAGAGGACCAAAACATCTTGGGTATTCCTAGCAGCTATAACTACATGGAAAATGGATATTTAATACCTTTTCATATTAGAGTGATAAAGGCTCCATTGGTATATTACCAACTATATTTGAAGATGCTATTTTTATTATCCCTGTAGAACAAAGGTCATAGTGAATTATCTTGTTAAAAGCATTCCATTAGTAGGTAACTGTTACCTCTGCTGTTCACAGTAAAATATTACGCATTTCACTTTGGAGTGGACATTAAAAAGCTATTGTTTGCCTTTTATCTGAATGAGTGACCCATTTGTTTTAAGTTTGTCCGGTGAATGTATGTTTAGAACAAACTTTTCCACCAGTAAAATAACCTTGGGTTTGTTATTCTTCCTTTGCTGTATTTATTTTAAGGAAAAAAAGAGAATTATGCTCATTAAAACTACACTTTTGGGCAAAACTGTGTGATTAATTTGTTCTTCAGTTAAGAGATTATTATGTCTCTGTAGAGATCAAGAAAACTCGACCTCTATAAAAGTAAAATCTTATTTACTGGAATATACTTTGTAACAAGACAAAAGGCTGGAAAAAATAAGAGGCTCTTTTAGTTATTTGGAGGAGAACAGTGACCAAACCTAGAATCATTAGTCATTATTCAGTTTTTTTTTTTTTTTTGAATTCATGAAAAAAAGAAAAAGAAAATAAAAGAAAGAAAAAAAAAAGTCAAATATGCAGCTTCAGCGCATGAAAGTCCTTTCATACCTGTACTTTTGCTAACTGCCTCCGTCACAGTCCATGCACAACAAAACCCCCATAGTGAAAAGTGCATGGTGAACACTCAGTCCATATTTATTCATATGGGGAACAGTCCCTTTAAATCTCCATCCCTTCAACTCTTTATTCTGCTTCGATGATATTCCCTTGGATCCCTCTTCAGACTGCAGGATGAGTGGGATGTCCTTTGAAGCAGCCCAGTCACTCTGCAAATCTATGCTGTGCACTGCTAGTTCACTATTTAGGATAAGCTCTCAAATTGAATAATGCACCTATACCAATAAGTGTAGGATGCATTCATTGCTTGTAATCCATGCAGTTCTCTTGAGTGCTTTTTTATTTGTTTTCTGACGCTAGAAAAACTCAGTTAAAACTAAATAATAAAAAAAGTTTTTTTTTTATTTATTTATTTTTTTGTTTGTTTTTCAGAGACTCTGTAAGGTTATAGGATTCCCACCTTCTTATAACCAGCAAAGGGATGGATGTGTTGGTTAAACAATAAAGGTCTTCTTTAAAAAGGTTAAAGGTCTGATGAAAAAGTCTGTCAAAAAACCTCTGCTTTTACCAACTTCCTCATTCACCTTGGCCTTTCATTTAGCAACTGACGCACAGAAATCGCAGAAATCGCATAAAGCGTTCTTAAAAAAAAAAAAAAAAAACTGAAAAGAATTGCTTTTTTCACAATTTGCAGTAACTTATATTCTTACAGATATTTTAAATAGAGCAGTAATTAAGTAATAAATGTGTATGTAATATAAGTACATGAGAAGGTAAGAAACAATAGGTTTATTATTAAATATTTGCTCAGTTTGTGTAGAAATGCTCCTCATTTCAATGTTAAAGGTTTATTCAAATACCACTAGTTCACTATACCATGTGTAGGTGGGTATGCGCGCGTGTGTGTGTATGTGTATACAATAACTCAGTCAAGTGCAGTTTGAGATTCACAGATTCAATTCAGTAGTTTGCAGTCCCTTTCAAACTAATTAGAAAAAAGTCAGTGCAAATCTGCCTAACATATTGCATCAAACCTTCACTTCAATTCAGTTCCCCTTTCTGAGCAAGTACAAGGCAGCCAGCGGCAGTGGTGAGGAACAACTCTCTGTTAACAGGAAGAAGCTTCCAACAGAACTAGAATCAGGCTCAAGATGGGCAACCATCTGCCTTGAAAGGTTCGTGGTCAGGAAAACAAAATAGAGACACAAAAATGGAAGCACAAGGACAGCTGCACTTGACATGAGTAAGAAAACAAAACAATAGCAAATGCATACTGTGCATAGACAGTACAAAAATGCACAGACAGTATAATGAAAAAAAGATCAGTATGTTCACCAGCAGTTTTTATACAGTGTCTTTATTTTAGAAGTGTACTCCAGTAGATGAAATCAACAATGTTGGGACAGCTGCCAAGGTTGGTATGAACTGGACCTATATGACTGAGTATGACAAGACCTGTAGCTGATGGGATGCAGGAACCAAAGCTGAAAAGTATGGTTTGATGCAAATATAAAATGACCTGAAACTAATGTCCCAAATCTGTCATTTGATGTCCAATCTATAAATTTAAGAGCACAGCAAAAATAAAGATATTAACCTTGATGTGCCATTAATTTAGGAAGAGGTGGTGAATTATAATTATGAAATAACAAATGTTTCTTGTAGAATTTCTAAAAGAAATAAAAATAAATCTCTGAACCTGTTCACAACACATCAGTATAACTTACTAAAAGAGAGGTGACAATGCTGTTACAGCACTTCAAAAGAGCCTGATCTCATCTTATTGGGACTGTCAAACCAGCTTGTCTCCCTACACAGAGAATAGTAGAAGTGCCAATTATTCAATTGAGAGATTATTCTAAGTGTGAAGAAGTGTGACCTTTTCTTTTTATGCACACCTTCGGAGCAGAGACAAAATCCTGAAGCCCGCTGAGGTTCGTGTTGCTTTAGGAGTGGAGAGGTAGAGGATATCTGATTTATCAGAGCTTAGGGACTGCTTTTGAATTTATATGAAGAGCTGCTGGAAGGAACATTTGTGATTGCCTGATTTACTGTAGCTTGTTAGTGGCAAATAATCCCATAAACTAAAAGAAAAACAAATGACACCTGCCAAATTATTCCTTTATTTAAATACTATAAATAGATTTTCTTTGAACACAACAGTATTTGAAACAAAACAGCGTGTGTGAAGTACATCATATATTAGTTTTGTAGTTTTAGTCGTTTTTTAAAAGTGCAGGAATTTATGTTTTATATTTTATCACAAATTTTATTTTACAAATTTTTGACTTGGAAAATAAAAATGTAAAACTTTATCGACACTTCAAGTCAATGAGATCACCCAATCTCTCCATATCCACCCAACCTTTCCAAATGTAGACCTCCATCTCAGGTCTACATTTACCTGAGAATGACAGGAATAAATGAGCACTCGCATGTGAAAACTGAGCCCAAGTTCTCTGCATTTTGGCACTTCTTACAACCTACTGAGCAAATCAATCACACTGAACTCACAATGCAACTACAATAAGACCTTCTGTGTTTTTTGTGGTGCAGTCCAAGGTAAAAGTTGTTATTTAAGCCAAATGATTGCCTTTTTTTACAGCATAGAAAAGTTCAACTTCGTCTTCTACGTTGTGCCAGAGTATTGTTTTGTCAGTCCAATCCATAAGATTTTGATTATATGACGTGTTCAATGACATGACGTATTGTTGTATATTTTTATTTCCCGCTAAAACATAAATGTTCATATATAGCTTCATATGAACCACTGAGATGCTTTTTTTATGAACTCTATAAATAAAAACAGATTGTTATTTTGTTTTGTTTTGTTTTTCGATGACAATGTTAATGCCATAACTGCATTATAGCTTGACTGAAAAGTGGGTGGTTAAAAAAAAGAAAATCTGGTTCTGGTTTGAGCTTTCTGATGTGTTTGCATAATTTACAGACTTGGATTGTGTTTTATTTTTTTTACACATTTTCAGCTGGCTGTCTTTTTCAAAGGGATTGGGTTAAATGTTTAAGATACTTGGGTCTAACTGAAAGCTTCGACTTCATTCAGTGTAGAAACTGTCTATTAATCAGAGGGTAACATATTCACCATTAATTGTAGATAATAACTGCAAGTGTATGTTGGAATAATTATTGTTCACACTTAGCATGTGTGCATGTTTGCCACTGGTCTACAGAACAGAAAAAAAGCTCACATTAGTCTCATTCAAATAGGACCTGTAGTTGTGGTTAACCTTTAGCTGCTGGAGCTATGCATGATGCCAAATAAGGCTTTTTCAAGAATATACCAATTTTTTTTTTTTTTACTGTAGTAGGAAATCCGCTCTTACTTCACAAACCAAGTTGTATAAAAAAAGTTACTTTTGAAGGAGGGTAATTTGTTTTATTCAGACACCAAGCAGCTGCAGGAAAAGAAAAAAAAATGAATCATGTGAAAAATGTATGGACCTTAGGTCTGTTAGAATTACCTGCCAAAATGTTTCATGACTCATAATATGCACACAGCTGAAGGGTAGATATAGTTAGTATTAAGGTGATTCATAAAAATATAGGAGCTCCAATAAAGCCGGAAAGCAAACATTAATCAATCAATTAATCAATAATGTCAAAGCAAGAGACTCTTGATTCACTCTCATTATCTCCTTCCTGTTATTCATCACCATGTTCTTGTGCTCTGTTTGCATTGATTTCCATCAGGGAGAACTGCATCTTTGGCACAAGTGCACATGTAGCTATACAGCTTCGTATGAGGGCTGTCCGTGAAGTGCTCAAGCTGCGTGACTCACCATATTCTGTGGTTATTACTCCTTTCTCCGGAGCGAGCCCGTCTTTAGCACACTGGAGAAATGAGATTTAGACAGCAAAGAGCTCCAGGGTCAGAGTCCGTCAAAGCCTAAGAGTTGGCAGAACTGGGGAGAAAAAAAAAAAAAAAAGAGGGACAGGAAATCAGTTTCTAGTTACATTCACTGAAAACACATGGAGAAACTAAAAGCTTAAAACACATGAATGAGTTTGCAATCGATAAAGCAAAGAGTTCTTGTATTGATTGTTCTTAGTGCTGATTTTTTTTTTCACATCATAACTTCTTCAGTTAGTTTTAATCCTATAAATTATGCTCAACACAAGAAAAAAAATAGGAGCATGAATTAATAATATCCAATCATCTAAAAGGAGACAACGCTGTCATATTAACAGAAATACTAGGGTTTAATTTAACTGCAAATTAGGAAACAGTAGTTTTAAGAGTTGAGCAGCCTTTCTTTTCATGACAACAAGAGGAACATCTTGTGGCTCTTTCTGGTAAAAAGAGAAACAACATCTGAAAGGGAGATTCGCACTTTGATGTCAAGTTTCCAGCTCTGACATTCTTTCTTTCTTCAATCTGATTCTTGGGGTTATGCAGCTTGAGTCCCATCTGATCTGCTCCCAGAGATTTCTTGGTCTTCTCCCTTACTGAAGCATATTAAATTTGCTGAGTATTTTTTTGTCTTTCTTTTTTTTTTCGGCATCTCATTGAAACACCTTGATCTTACAGAACTCTGACACCTTTACCCTGCAGTTGTCCGCAAATTTGTTTCCTGGAGCCCAGCCCACGTCTCCAACTAAACAGTTATAAGAGCTCTCTGAGGAACGTTATAGGTTATAACGACCAACATGTTTGTTTTCACACCACCAGGATAATGCTGTAATGGTGCAAGACTTGGTCCATGTGTTCCCATCACTTATGAACGTGACATTGACCATCATCAACAACAACAATGGAGGACTTTATAGTTGGAGCTGTGTGTTGTTGGTCTTTGCTTTATTTGTTTTGTGCAAAGACAAACCATAATGCTTTCTCTTGTGTCTGTGGACACATGTACGTGTGTTCATGTGTCTATCACCAAACTTGTTCACGGGCCTATAAACAAATTTGAATGAAACTTGCAGAAAGTCATCATTGGACATACAACTGATTCACTTTTGAAATCAAACTAATTCATGATGGCTGCCACAGCCAACTGACCATAAAAACAAACAAACAAACAAACAAAACCTGTCTATAACTTTGTCAGTTTTGTAGATATTGACCTACAATGTGATGTGGTAGTAGCAGAGCATATTCAACAGTAGAAGTAACATATTCTGAGGTCTAACAGATTACACACAATCTAAGTTTAAAATTTTGCCATGAACTCTTTGAATAGAAACTACTATGTCTGTTATCTCATGAGCCATTGGACTAGTTTTAATGAAACTTTCAGGAAATTACCATTTACATCTACGACTAATCAACTTTTATAGTAAATTTAATTTAAGATGAAAACCACAGTCAACTGACCTTAGAAAACACAAAACTAGCCATAATTAAGTCCATTTTACTGACATTGTGGTGAAATTTGGTGTGATTGTAGCTAAGAGTCATTTGCTTTCACAGTATTACATTAGACTGTGCATAACAGTTTTTACCAGGTTTGATCAAAACATCTATAGTTCTGTCATGTTTTAACTCAAGATGATCTTAATCAAAAACTTTGACATACTAGGCAACAGGGCAATAGATTTTTTTTTTTTTTTTATGTGGAGTTTATTAGAGATCTAAAACAGAAGATGTTACTGGAGCCAGACTCTTACTGCATACATTCAAAAAGCAAAAAAAAAAAAGCGTCATGGCAGATGATAGCTTCTGCTTTACCAGTGTTAGTTCAGTTTTATTAGTTTTGGTGCTTTTTTGCAATACATTTTAGAAAACATGCATTGAAAGCAGTGCTCTCTTTTATTATATACACTCTTGCCAACCTTCACGCTGTACAGTTAAGGAGAGTCTTACCCAGGCGTCTTTAGCTACAGGCAAGCTTGAGGATATTTTCATTAGCCCGTCCTTCAGTGTGGAGGTGCTCGCAAACAAGAATAATAAACACACAAACCAGATCAGATCGAAACACAATTACCTGTAACTATAAATGCAAAGCAAGTTAGTTCTTTTTTTTTTTGCATCTTTTAGCTCATGCTGAGCTCCATAAGCAGCATTTTCATATCATCATTACTTATTTCTAACATGCTGCAAAAAAATAAAAAATAAAAAAAATAAATAAATTTTGATATTGAAGATTGCTCTGCTGCCTTTGATAGTAACAAGGATCAGTTGTGACGATTTAGGCAGCAATATGACATTTAATCCACGTAGTACAAAAATTTATCATTTTGGCTGTCACCTTTTCTTCCTCCAGAGGAGCACAGTGTGAAATATTCCCCCTTAGCTGTTCTGCAGGGGATTACAAAAGTAAACTGCAGCTTTACAGGGACAGGAGAGGTCATTCCAGCACACTCCATTCTACTTCCCTCCACCATCTTCTCTGCCGCCTTTTTGATTCCTCCACACTTCTCTTTTCCTTTCACTTCATCACTCTGTTGCACAAATGCATCCTGCCAGTGATGGTTACATCTGGGATTTGGATGTGACCTCCCGCTCCTTGCTTCAGCGTGCAAGGACAGATCCGATAAAGTGCAGGCAAGCCCCAAGAAATTCAAACTTTTTTTTTTTCTTTTTGACCTACACACACACACAGGAAAACTGTCCCTGCATTTTTGCAGAAATGTTACTGATCACGTGTTTTGCTAAATATAGTTTAAAGTTCATTTACTGCTTAGTAAAATCATACTGCTCACATTAATTTCTTGCTCTGTTTTTATTTATGAGCTGCAGTGAGCAATTGTGGTTGCAGTGGGACCTTCTTCCAACCACCTCACTCAATGTGAGTTGCGCAAGCAAAGATCCATTAAGTTTATAGTTCGATAAACCAGAACAAAAATTTTTTTGTTTGTTTGTTAGTTTTATGGCGAAAACATTGACACATATTTTTTTTTCGATTTCCAACTCTAAAGCATCACATTATAACGGTGTAATTTTTTATTTTCTCAACCTACTTCCTTTTCAAAGGTTTCATGGCCGAAAGTATTTTGTTGTTTATTTATATTGTTTAGAAAACTCTAATTTAGTGGACAATCCTTTGAACAGATTTTACCCATTCCTTTATAACAGCATAAATATTGTACTTCAAAAAACATGTTAGTCTGAATGTGAAGATCTAGGGATTTTGTCCCCGCCCTGTTGGCGACTCCAATAACTCTCCCTTCTCAGCTGTAGCTGATTCGCCTAATGAGCGACTCCTGCATTTAAGCCTCTGGCTGGGATCAGATCTTTGCTGGAGCATCACGCCTTATGGGTCAGAGTCTGCAGCCTCTAGGTTCTGACTCCATGCTCTTTGCTTAGCTAACAATTTTGCCTTGTACTTTTTCCTCGCCTCAGGTCGTGTTTTTGACTCTCAGGACTGCTTTTCTCCCTGGACCAATCTACTGCACTTCCCTGGTGAACTTACCTGTTTCTGGACCTCTGGATGCTAGTGATGGGCAAATGAAGCCTCATGAAGCAAAGAAGCTTTCCAACACTTTTCTTTGCAAAAAGGTTCATTATGCGATGCTTCATTCATCACTCACTAGTGACATCTGCTGGTGAAACTGTAACAGCTTTGTCACTCAGTTGGATCATACTTTCAAAAATTTGTAAACGCAATATTGTCACAAAGTTTTCATCAAACTCATGTTTAGTAACAGGAGAATGAAATAAATCATATTTAATTGTCATGTCTTAATTATTAAAATGATTTGTAGCCAATCTAATCCTTGACCATCAGTGGTTGTGTCTGGTTTTCCTTTATGTCATGGATTTATTTGACAATGAAAATACATTGTACTTTAGTGTATTGTGAATTGAGTGATTGTTGGGGCAAACTGAATACTTTGAGCTTGAAACTTGCTTCCTGAAAAACAGAATTTGTTTAAAATCATCTCTTCCTGGGAGTTCTAGTTCTGGTTTTTTATATTACAAATATCTATATCCCAGATATGAGAGGTTTTTCTCTTCTTTTGACAGCTCCATTTCAACCACTGCTGATGAAAACTGCTCTGCTGACGCGCTACCAAACCACCTACTACAACCCACGAAGCAACAGGGTTCATAGCGCTTTTATTTTGAAAAACGATACGCAAAATGAAGCAATGACGTGGCAGATGTAATGCGAGGCCTCGTTTGTTGTTGATCACGTGATTTTACCCGAGACTCACCTTGTCCCTCTTTGCCTTTTCAGATCCTCCTGGTTGTCCCCTTCAGTTTTTGTTGTGCACCTGTAAATAAAATCACTTACCTTTTTAATCCGCGTCAGTGTCTGGTGTTTGGTTCCGCTCTTCCGACGAACTCTGGTTTATGTCACTGAAGCTGTTTAAAGAATTCAGATTGTTACTTGGGTCTCTCTTTGAGGAGTTTGCATGTTTTCCTTGTGCATGCGCTGGTTTTGCCTGGGCACTCCAGTTTTATAAAAGTCCAAAAACAAGCATGTTTTTACCACTCAATCCTGTAAATAGATGGAAAATAGATGGATGGATGGTATTATAATTGAGAAGTTTAACAGTGGATTAAAGTGACTGTCGGGGGTAAAAAAAAAAAAAAAAAGCTATAGCTAAAGAAAATAAAATGACTTATTAAAATGTGACCTATTGAAATGTTGTACAGCAGAATGGAATATTGAGAAATTTCGTTTCGACCTTTTCTGTAGGTCAGATTTTGTTATGCTGATTTCTTAAGGCTGAAACTCTTTGATGGGGAGGTACCCTGAAGAAATGAACTTCTAAGGAAAGAACCTTTTCCTCCATGGTAGTGGGATAAATTGCTACCAAAAAAAAAAAAAAAAAAAAACTTTCATAGACTATGCTTTTTTTTTTCTTTCTTCTTTTTGTGGAATACAGATGATTGTGATGCCTTGAACTGAACTAAAAAGGCCTTAATTGTTTCTTTATTGAATTATCAGTTATCAAATTGTATTTTCTTTTTCTTTTGATTATTAAAATACAATTCATTCAAAACTACTATTGTTTGTCTGCTATCAAAAACATTCACATAATTCACATTGGACATTTTTCGATCTTAGACTATGATGTAAGTTTAATGCACAGTCAGATTGGCAGCTGTCTGTGGTGTCCCTGTTCTCTCACACACTGTCTGTTTCAAATAGACCCTAAACAAAACTGCACGGATACAACAATAATAATAAGTAATGAGTACATTTTTAGTTTTCTGAATATCTTGCTGGAAATCCTTTTGTTGATGTTGTTGCAGGGCCCCATGTCAACACCCTTTATTGTGCTTTGGACCTCTTGCTGATTTTAACAAAGTTGGATAAAGAACAAAGATGGTTTGTTGCATCAGTGCTGTTACTGGTAAAGATCAGTGACTTAGCAGATAGTTTCAGCTATCCTCGGCTCATTGTCATGCAGAACTTGCAAAAATGAACTAGCTTCAATTTTATAGTGGGGTTGTACATAAAAGCACGCAAAGCTTCAAAAATGCCATTCATGAACAAATACCTAAAACATTTTGATCATAGTTTACAATTGAGGTCGTTTTCTTAAAGATTTTCTTATCTTTTGAGGTCATGTTTTGTTTGTTAAGTTATTAATCATTTAATTCTCTTTAATCAATAAATCAGTTTACACTCTTCTCTTTTACAGAGTTTACCTCTTGTTTAGAGTTCAGAGCTCTTAATTTTAACATCCATCTTCCTTCCTTCAGATTATAATCTACATTTAGCTAATTTTGGTACAGTCAAGTTGTCGAGGTGGGCATGATTCCTAGGTTTTATTACAAATTTTATCTAAAAAGATCAGTTTGTTGTGCACTGGATGTGTAGTTTTTGCTATTTTTTAAGACTGAAACATTATTTTTTCCATAATCATTTGTGGTGGTTTCAGGGTGTTCTCCCAGCAGGGCAGTATCTTCATAAGATTGTTCAGCTTCTTTAAGTAACTGACTTTGATACTGGTGCTCGTAAAGTTAGCTGCAAAGAAAATAGCACTTGTGGCCACAAGGAACTGCAGTAGAATATACAGTACAGCATCTTCCTGCAAACAGTAAAAGACAAACTTTTGTAAGAAGTAGATTTTACTGTCTTTCTTGCAAACAGCCTGAGTGTAGAGCTTTTAGATAAGTCTTAAAAAATGGGCACATAAAAGTGAAACATGCGCTATTACAATACTCGTTTTAGCGGATTAGATTAGGTCTTTTATTTCTTTTTTTTTCTTTCAAAAGAGCTGCAGTGCTACATCAAAAGAAGAATTTGTTTGGAGAAACACAGCCTTGTGTTCAATATGAATCAACATTTTCTTAAAGCCTTGGGGGATAAGAACGTCTTCTGGCAAACGGTTCTGCTCATGTAAAAGTTCAGTCTGAGGCCATTATCTCTCTGTTTTTGATACTTCATGCTCCTGAAGCAATTCTAAACCACAAAGAAAAGCTTTAGTTTTGAATAAATTGCATGTATCATCATTTTATTTTTTTGTATATAAACTTTGGTTTTTCTGACATCATCACTGATATGTATTATTTTGAACTTGTTTCTTTTTCTTTTTTCAATGAAAATGTTTAGGGCCTTCATATAAAAAATAAAAAAAAAAAGACCTGATCCACTCATTCAACTGTGGTTTATTAAATGTACTTGCAATTTCTAAAAGCTCAAGTTGTTGCACAAAACAAATGTTGAAAATTAATTTTAAAATAGTTAAATAATTAACTTTTAACATAATTATTAACTATTAACATACTTATCAATATTTCATATAATTAATGAGCTCAAATAGCTAATTAAATCTAAATGTATTTTAAAAAATTATATAGTTGAACAACAGGATCTTAATGATTTAAGAAAAGTCAAAAGCTGAAAAATTGATCTGAAGTGCATTTTTATTTTTATTTTTTTTACTGGGACAGTTGTTCCATTCATTTACATGGAGGGGCTGGACAATTGGGGTTGTTTTCTTAAAAATGTTCTTGTCTTTTGAGGTTTTGTAATCATACTGCTTACTAAGACGCGCTTGTCTATTGTGGTCTCAACTTCTGGCTTCTGGTCCAATCTCTAGTTATAATACATCTTGATGGTTTTGCATGATCTGCTAGTGCTTGCAGTTTGCGTTTGTGATGACTCTTAACTAAAACCACATAAAACCTTAGCTCAATATTTGTAAAAAAAAATATACAGGGTTACATATATATATATATATATATATATTTTTTTTTTTTTTTTCTTTGTTTGCTAAGTTTGATTAGCTATGGTGCTGTAGATGTTCAGTAGATCCAGTGTTTACTTTCTCAGAGTCTCATTAAAAGCTATGAAGATATTTTGCGTACAAACAGACAGACAGAAGAACACATACCGTGCACGCACATTATTGCCTGCCATCATGAAAGGTATAAAAAACAACTAAGTATGGTAGTGAAGGATCCCTTTTCTTTCTTGCCAATAGAAAGTTATCAGTTTTCTTGTATGAATAAGATTTACTAAGCCATTGTGGGGTAGCAGTGGCTAAATTGAAGATAAATAAAATCCCCCAAAAATCCATTTTGTGAAAGAAAAGCTTGTGATAGTCTTAAATGAAACTTTTATTTTAATGAATACAACACTTTTATTTCACCCATGTTTGTTTGCTTTGTAACTTTTGTTTCTAGTTACTATTTGGTTGATTAGATACTTAAAAAAAGAAAAGAAAAATAATAGAATGAACATAAGACGTAGGAAAGCCATTCCACGTATTTTATTGCTTTGAATGCATTTTAATTGAATGGGCCAAACTAATTTACTTTTGTGAGGCTTTTTTTTTTAGTTATTATTTTTGTCAGAAAGCTTTGTAAAAGTAAACGCTGCTCTTTTCTGAACAAATTAATCACAAACATAATTTGTTTGTTTGTTTGTCATCACAGGATTTATTAAAATTTTTCACAATACAGCTTTCAAAGGAAACTTTTGTTTTCTAGTTTAACACATAACATGCCTTGACAATATCATGTCATACCGAGAAGTCATGCTCAGTTTTCAAAATCCTGTGAAATAATGAGGATTTTGAAAAAGAGTTTCCCTTAAAATTATTATTACTGTATTTTTGTTACACTGCATACCTATTTGGAAGATGATTGTCAATGTCATTGTTTTATTAGTGAAACTTTCACTTTTATTTATTTATTTATTTATTTTTTATTCAAGTTGCACATTTTACTGCAAGAAGCTGTTTTTCAGAGTTTTACATTCCTGCAACACATATTTAGCCAAAACTTTGATCCCTAATCACCTTCTGCAGCAACCATCCCTGTGGCCTCAAGTTGATCATTAAAAGCAAAAACCACAGACAGCTTATTAAATCTGACTTTCAAGGTCTGGTGTTGCTATTCAAAACAAATCCATGCTGTGCCAAGGTGTGATGGTTGCTGGGGATGGGTTATGGGCAATGCTTGGACTATGAATTAAAGATCCATGAAAACTGAAGCTTTTCCTGCTACTTTCCGGAAAGCAGTCAGGCAATTCGTTCGGCGGACAGCTCAGAGTGTTTGCTCGTGATGGACTGCAGTGGATCCTTTCCTTCTGTGTGCTGTGTTTCACTGTGTTTGATATTGAGAACAAGCTGCATCCAGCAGGTTGCTAAATAATTAAGAGCACATTTGATTTCTCTGCCTACTCTTTTCTTCATTAAAGCTCACTGAAGGGGAGGTTGTTAAGCTAAAACTGGTGGCAATATGTCGTGTTTTTGTTTTTGTTTTTTATTATTAGAAGCCTACTTTTTGTAACTATTTAATCGATTTGATGCTGATGCTTTAAATTGAGCTTTCAAATTTAAATACACATGTTTATTTAAATCAACACAGTTTATGTATTCTCAATCTGCTTTGAAGTTTTGGTAAAAAGTGACTTTAAAGTTGTTGAAAAGATGTAAGTTAGTTTGTGCACGTACATCATAAATCTGCTCCCATAAAGTGCCATAACAGTGCTCCTCTGAAAGATTATGTTGTGTATTCAATAAAAACAGTATTACAGCAAAAGGAAAGGAAACTACTTTAATTTAGTTCTAAGGTCAGGGCACAAGTGTTTGTCCCCTTCAGAAATACACTTTTGAATCTGGCCATCTATCACCCCTGCTGTACAGTTACGCGGCAACAACATTGGCATTTTTTTAAGTATTCTGGAGAAAATCAACTCCCTGACTGCTGTATAAGTAAGATGTGTGGAGCTCAAGATTACAATTAGATTGGCTGTAAATCTGAAATGATCTCAAAAGACATTCTTATAGATTGTTTGTGAAGCTGAACTGGGCAGCTTGTCAATTATTTCAATCCAATCTACACTGCACTACTTCCAGTGGAACTCAAGCGAAAACTTTGGGTCAAGTTTAAATTCTGTTTTGCTTTATTTGTTTGCATATTACAGATAGAAAGAGGTCGATGACAAAATCATTGTGAAACCCCTTTCAGACAAAATCACCTCAGTGGTGTGGTGTCACGTCAAATTGAGCATCTTGGTGCATTTCCATAACAACTGACAGTGACAGTGTCTTATAGATTGAAACCAATTTGTACATCTCATTGAACACAATGTAAGATTGAAATTTCATCTAATCCACAACAATTCAGTTGCTTAATTGCATTTCCATCCAATAAACCCCACCTAAATATTCCTCCATATGTATCCTAATTCAAATCAGTACAGTGATTTTACTGTTTGTATTTTTTTTAAATGCCAATATCTTAGAAAGTTCTAACTGAAGGAAACCAACAGACTTCAATGAATCATTATTTTTATTCAGTGCTCAATCCTGATTTGGGGGCAAGTGAAAAAAGGGACCCTTTTTCTCATTTAAAATGCTGATGATGCTCATTTAAAAAAGTACTTTTTTCACAGCATTACTTTCCACAAATACTGAATACTGAGAACAGAAAGTTCTATTGAGAGAATATAAAACTATAGGGTCTCTGAACTAGGCTCGGGCCTGGTCACTTTTAAAAATAAGAAACCCACTGGTTTATCTTACCAGCTATCCAACAAATTTAAACATGCAGAAGACAAACCCTTTTTTAACTGACCCACTCTCACACAAAAAGTTGTACACCATATCAACAATATGGAATGTTTCAGGAAAATGTCATAGGTACATTAGCATATTTTACTTCAAAATTAAGTAAATTTTCTTGTCCAATAGGGATGGTTTGTTGGGCTTTTTTGTATCCTAAAAACCTTGTTTAGTTGTTTATTTCCCGTCCTGTCTATGTTGCCCAAACGATTTTAACTATCATTGCTACCTGTTTCTTTTGTTAATTATTCCCTCAGTGGCTATAGTCCAGATCTTTAGTTGCTCTTTGCCAGCTCATTGTTTTTAGCCATATTCAATGGTTTGCTGTGAAGTGCTTTTTAAATTATTATTTTTTATCCAGTCCATTCAGTTCTTGTGGTTGTTTGGTTGAATTTTATATATCTCGGCTGCACAGTATTTTTTCAAAGCAATGTTATTGCACCTTTATCAGTCTGCATCCTGCTCCTGGTGTCTTGCATTTGGGTCCAGCCTTCAACCTCAGCTTATATCCCAATATAATGAAGTAACTATCAACCCTAAAAAATGAGAATAAGACAATAAATTAATAAAAAAAAGTGTCATAGATTTCAGCATTTTTGAGGGTTTATTTGCATTAGATTCATTGTTTTGTGTTTCAGTTATTCTGCTTTGTTTCAGTTTTCTCATGTGTTTCCAGTGTCACTTTCACTTGCCCTCTGCTATGTAATTCTCTGGTCTGCCTGCCATGCCCACCTCACCTGTCCCTTGTCATCTACCAGCTGTAACTAATTTTCCACTCACCCTCAGCTCTTTAAAACCGGTCTCTTTTCACTCATTCCTTGCTGGTTCATTCCTTTCCTTTCTGTCATTTTGCTCAGATATTCATGCCCTCGTGTTTCTTCTCACCACAGTCTTTTTCAATGTTTTTGCTCCTCATTATCTTACCTGCCCGTAAGTTTTTGCTGCCTCGTCAGCTATTTGGTTTCTTTTGGCTTTCCTTTGTAAATAAATTAGTTTTTATTTAAATTCAAAATGCGTCTGCGTATGGGGTTTGCCATGCCTGATCCTAACAAAAAGAGAGAAAACAAAATTGTGGTATTAAAACAGAGGGGACAGAGTTCACTGTCAGATCAGAATGTGTCTTTAATGAGTAATGTTATTAACGTTGGTATAAATAACATCCTAAGGCAGCAAACTGAGTGATATGTCTTGTTAAAGGGGAAGTTTGGTTAATTTTTAAAAAAGAAAAGGGCAGAAGCTTTTTATAAGTTAAATTTTTTTTTGTTTGTTTTTTCAGGCTAATTAAAGAGCTTTTTCTCAATAAGAAATTACTGGTGTGACAGAACACTGCATAGATAATATTAAACCTCTACACTTTTGCAAGACACCAACTGGTTAGTTTGTCTCTGATTTCCCAACCAAAGAATGACTGTTACTACGCAAATGCATGCGTACTGAGCATAGACCATGTAGGTGTACTCAAGGCAGCATAACTTTAGAAATTCCATAAACATAATAATATTAATAAACAAAATGTTAAATACATTATTGGAGATCAAATCCTTAATCATATAAGAAGACCCAATAACTCAAAATAAACAGTTAAAGAAGTGAAAGTGTGAAATCCCTGATAATATATGAAAATAAGTGTCAAATAGAGAGTGATACTCAAGATTTCAGATTGAAAAGCTGATCTTAAATTTGAAATATAATTTTCTTGATGACTTTTTTTCTGTTTACTCAACTACCTTGATAATGCTACCAGCATTACTAACTAAATAACACCTAATGACCCATATAATGTAAAACATATTGTTTCACACTCTTTAGAATAAGCCACATACTCAGAGATTTAGTTTTAAATTGCATGCATATATTAGTAGGTCATTTTTGTGAACAAATTATGTTTATAATGGTTACTATTCAAAAAATATAGGGCAAACAACACTTGATGAAAACCTGGGTTGTCAAATGCAGCATCTTCAGGTTGCATAATACACATGGGCAATCTTGTTTAGACAAAGTATAAAAAGTGACAACCACAAGAGCAATGAGAATGATGCTGCCTTCATCAAAGAGATGTTGAATTATTCAATCAAATTAATGAAAGATCATAAAAAATGCAGGTCTTTGACATAGTGCCGCCTTTCTGACAGACATATCTCAGCAAAATTAACCATGAAAAGCTTATGTGAAACTACTGAGAGGTCCTTTATTATTAAAGATCTCTAGAGTTTGTACTTTGAAATGTAACTGAGGGAACCATAAAGTCATGTCCTCATTTTCGTTAACAAAAATCTGATTTGGTGTTGAGTGTTTTGTTGTGACATTTGAAGACAAGCTAAAAGCTAGACATGGATAAAGCCCAAATATGTCGGTTTCTACATAAGGCATGAGAAACAGAAGTTTAATATGCTGTAAAATTGGCTTTTTATGTCTTTTAAGTGGGTTTGATGTAAGTTTAATGTGTTCATGTCCTAATATTAGTTGTGCTCATTCAGTCTCGTGACACTGTTTTAGCATTTCTTCTCTAGTTTTTATTTATGCTTTCTTTAGTCTTTCAAAAGGAAAACTGCTTTACTGGAACTCAACAGCTCTCACAAGAGATGAACATTAACTCTTTCTGAATCTTTAAAATAGTCTACAATAGCTTCATGCTGTCATATTTTTTCAATTATATTTTGAAAATAATCATTTAGGTTAACAACAACTTTAAGTTATTCCCTTTCTCGTTTTTATTTTTATTTTTTTGAGTCATTTTTGTTTTTTTGGATTTGTTCACCAACTCATTTACCATTGACATAATAATAATAATAATAATAATAATAATAATAATAATAATAATAATAATAATAATAATAATAAAGCAACACTAAGCTCAGTTTTTTGGGGAGTTTTAAATTTAATTTACTTTAATGATTTTTTTTTTTTACTTATTTCTTTGATTATTTTTAAATGGGTGTTCTGCAGTTAATCTCAATTTGAAACACTGCATTTTTAAAGGGTTAAACTGGGATTGATGTAAGGCAGTTAAATGTGTATATCACTGGTTGTGTGCACACAAGTATACATTTACAAGAGGACATCTCCTGCAGGTAACTTTTATCGATCAAGCTTACCACATAAATAGCTGTGTGCAAAAATGTGTACAATTTAGAAACATAAGGGTTTTTTTTTTTTTCTTGTGAATACTTTTGTAAAACAAATTCTGGAATTGTGACTTTCAAGTATAGTCCAGCTTTATTGTTTATTTTTGTTTTGTTATCATTGTTGGAGGATATTTCAAAATAATCAAAACAAAGTATACAATTCTCTCTCTGCTGAATCCATAAAATTATCTGCTCGATTATCAGATAACCTTATTTAAGGTTGGCTGTAAAGTTTTGATTCATTATTTATGACTTTATTGATCTAAAATTGTCAATTTCTGCACCTTAAAATTTAGAAATTTCTTCTAAATTCTCCAGACAGATTCAAGTTCATGTTTATGCATTAATGTTCAAATCTTTCTACTCCTCAGAGTAATTATATAAACAGTATATTATAACTGTAAACACTTTACTATGGTAATTCAGTCCAATATGGCTCTCAGAAACTGTGTGCCATTCAACTTTTTAACAGTAAGTTTACAAAGCTGCTTATGTGCAATGCTAATATAACATGCTACATAAAAGCAGGTGACATATTTTATTTAAATACATATTTTGTGTCTGTATGCATGTGTGTGTATTTATAGTAGTCAGATTGATGGCAGTTCAGAGAATAAAAAAGATATTTAAACAAAAGAGTCATCCTCACAGGCCGTCAGAGTGCAGCTAGTTATAAAACAAATTTCTGCCATCTTAAAACAGCTTTAATCCTTGCTAAAAAGATTTGCAAAAGAATGTGCACATTAACATAGGATATGAATTTTTGAGGTTTAAGTTGTATTAAGATTGCTGAAATAGTTTTGATTTGGTCCGTGTGAAAATTAATGACATGCATCGAGACTTTCAGAACTCAATACAAATGTTTTATATATATATATATATATATATATATAAAACATTTGTATTGAGTTCTGTATATATATATATATATATATATATATAGTATATCTTTTTTTTAAAACAACACTATCATTTCTTATTTAATTGTTGTTGTAAATGATTCAAGTGTTCTGTTGACAGCAGCTGAGGAAGAGTGAACATGAGGTTTCACTGAATTTTGATTGTGAACGTGAAAGCACAATTAATTTTGAAATGAGCAATGAAGCTTTAATGAAGTTTTTATTTGAGGATGACTCATTCAGCTCTGTTACTGCAGTAGTATCAACAAACAAGAGAAACTACATCATGCATCTTCTCAAAGTTAATGATGGGGTGAAGAGAAGAGAAGTATGACCTTTCTTTTCTAATGTGAGGATCATCAAAGAACCTTAAAAAATGAGGAGACAGAGAAAGGTACGTTTAGCTGTGGTCATATATCAGCCAACCTCTGTTTCTAGGCAACGTGAATCTATAATTTGTTAAATATATGATAGTGAATCTAGGCTCGAAAGTGAGAATAGGCATGCTGAAAACTGTAATTAATGGGTTGAATTAACTGGTAAATATCTGATTTCTTAAAATAAAAGGTGTTTTCGGTTTTATGGTGTTGATCTGAAATAATATAAACTTTGTATGATCCAAGTATCCTACTTTTTTTGTAGTTTCAAAATATGTCCAAATGTATCTTAGTCTTACTGAATTCTTAAGTTTGCTGCTTATAGATTGTAACTTATAGATTTCAGATTACAGCTTTAAAACAATTAAATAAAATAATAACATCACGCCCTGCAACCCGGAAGGGAGAACCGGGTAAAGAAAATGGATGTATGGATGAAATAAAACCACTACTACTACTACTATTAATATAAAAGGGAAAGTGCTTCACAACTTGGAGAAAATCCAAAACTCTAGAGAGAAAAGAAAGAAAGAGAACAAAAAGCTCACTCACTTCGTTTGTTCTGTGCCAAAGGAACAATATTGAAAGAATTCACCAAAGTGCAAAGCTAAGTAAAAACACAAAAACCACTGAGGTAGATAATTTTTTCTTTAATGTTGGATGCTGTTTTCAAGTACCTAAAAAAGGGGAAGAAGTACAGGCTGTGCATGTCTATAGGTTGCTTACTTTTTCATGCAATATTTATTTTAATGTTTCCAAAAACATTTATTTTAATTTTATTTGAAAAGTAGCCAAATATGTAAATTTATCTGTTCCTTTGTTAGGATTGCAGCCTGCTCCAGACTCACTTCCTGATTTAGTCACCACACCTGATGCTGTGCAGATGATACGACTCAAGTCTCATCATCTGCACAGCATCAGTACGGACCATCAGCTTGTGGAAGGCTAAATATCACTCTATAGGTCATTGGTAAACTTAAGACTGACCTTTGTGTGCTTTCTTGAACATGCTTTGTTGCAAATATCTTGTGGACTTCACTCTACTCTACTCTCCTACCCCTCACCCCAAGTCCTCCAGGCCAGGAAGGGGCAGTAAATCCACCTATGAGCTGGTTTGCCAATCGCCATTAAACAATAGAAGGAGAAAAAAGCTGAACAGCGAACTGTCAGCTTGGTGACCATAGTGGCCACTCTAACAGACTGTGTTGTTATTTATCTTAATTCTAGGTTTTCCTCGTACAGTTTTTCCCTCCGTTGCATATGATGACTGAGCTAACACACCACACCTGGTTTTTATACACTACATCTGACTCAGAGTCTCCCTTGTGGAAAGCTTCTCTCCTTGCTGATCAAACCTGGATAAAAACAACCACATATTCACCTGTGAACCTCCAGCCTGCCACTCTCCACTTCTGCTCCATTTCTTCCACCTTGGACCTCCAGATCCTCAACCGCCTCCACACAAACCTGGAAAAAAAAGAGAACAAGTAAATGAAGTGTTATTACTATGATTAAATGTTCTCCATCCTTCCTCAAGCATCAGTTACTAGTTCAGGATCTCCACCTTCATTCGCCTTGTGTAAATAGTACTGTTTGTGGTGTAAATAACCCTTTTGAACTTGTATTTTGAAGATATTCTTGTCAGAGTCTAGAGTCTATTTGCTGCCCTCAAAGATGACATCTCAAGTCTCTCTGAACTGTTAAGATTGTTGCTTATCAAAAATAAATAAATAAAGACCTATATGGAACCCAGATTATAGCTTTGAAACATTATGTAAAATACAAGGAGGAAAGTGCCTAATGACCTGAAGAAACTGCAAAGGACCAGAGAGAAAAGAAAGAGCAGACTCTCTAACTTGATTTGCTCTGTGCCAAAGAAACAATATTGAAGGAATTCTCTAAAGTGCAAAGCTAAGTAAATACACAAACCCCATTCCCAGATAAGATAAAGTATTGAGGTAGATAATTTGTTCCTTAATGCTGGATACTGTTTTCAAATACCTAAAAAAAACAAGTTTGTGTGTATAAAATGCTTGTCTTCTTATGGAGTATTGAAGTTTGCATAGACAAGTGCAAATATTGTACATTTTCTGTTAGCACTTAACTTTTTATTATTTTGTTTGTTTGTTTGTTGTTGTTGTTTTTCTTTTTTTTTTCAAACTTTCACATGTGAGTAAATTTTTATTCTCAGCTCCCACGAAAGGCAGGGGTTGTGTCTTTGTGTGTGAGTGCATTTAGCTGTCTTTTAATAAAATGTTTCACGAACCAGTGGACATATTTTCACAAAACTCTCAGGAAGAAGCTCTTGCATGGACATTTAAAACAAATTAACTTTAAGAGTCAACCTGAATTAAAATGGCTGCCACAGCTAACTGATCTAACAAAACACAAATATCTGTAAATCAGTCAATTTTGTGGCTCTCAAGCTAAATTTTGGAGTGATGGTAGCTGTGAGTAATCCTCAACAGATATTCTGAGAACTAAGAGCTCATGTGAGATCTTTGCTTAAAGCTTTGGCATCAACGATTTGAGTTAACCCTGTTTGACTATTAGCGAAATATCCTATAAAGCAGTGGACAGATTTTAAGGAAACTCTCACAAATTAATCATTGGCTGTATCTCTACAACTGATTAACTTTAGGAGTCAACTC
Organism: Kryptolebias marmoratus; assembly: GCF_001649575.2. Lineage (NCBI taxonomy): Eukaryota > Metazoa > Chordata > Actinopteri > Cyprinodontiformes > Rivulidae > Kryptolebias > Kryptolebias marmoratus. The sequence goes on along the minus strand of NC_051450.1, from coordinate 9,768,820 downwards.
GATTTAAGGTAGCTGCCACAGCTAATCAATATTATCAACTTCAATGATGGCTGCAACTTAGTCAGTTTTACAGATACAGAGCTAAACTTTGGTTTCTTAGAAGCTGAGTTTCATCCCCAGGCACTGAAAGATCACACATAATCTTTGTTTAAAGCTATGGACTGCTTGTGGATGGCACAGCGGGGCAGTGGTTAGAGCTGTTGCCTCCCAGCAAGAAAGTTGCAGGATTGCTTCCCAACCTAGGGCCTTTCAGGGTGAAGTTTAAATGTTCTCACTGTGCTTACATGGGTTTACTCCGGGTTCCTCCCACAGACCAAAAACATGTTAGGTTAATTGGTAACTCTAAAATTGTCGCGAGGTGAGAGTGTGAATGGCTGTTTATCTCTATGTGTCCCTGTGATGGACTTGCGACCTGTCCAGCATGTACCCTGCCTCTTGCACAGTGATAGCTGGAGATAGTCACTAGCTCCCCATGACCCAGAATGGAGAAATGGGTAAAGAAAATGGATGGATTTTGTCATGTTTTCATTGACGAATTATCAAGGGCATAATTGAATATGACAAACACCTAATATGACAACTATTAGTAGGAAAACATCAGATGCTATTAAAAGTGTTAATGTTGCCTTCTTCTTCTTGATCTAAAACTATGTCACACAGTCTCTCTTGATAGATGACTGTCACACTGAATAAGCATTTTAAAAATGTAGGGGATTGTTTAAGTTACTGACAGTATCAGTAAAGCTAGTTGGCCACTTCCGAGTCGACACTGACAGGAAGAGATCAAACCTGCCTAGTGGTGTTCAATTCTGCATTAGACTGGCTGTCTCTTTCCATGTAGGTATGTAGTATCTGTGCAGATGTTAAGTCTTTCATCTCATGAGTTCAACAGTCCCCAGTCTTCCAGGTAGGCCTTTATGTTATTTTATTTTTTTCTCATACACAAATATAAAAGTGAACACTTTCTAAAACTCGCCTGAGGAATGGCTTCTGACTTTTAAATAAAGAACATGATTGAGGAGTTTAGATTCCTTTAATCCCAAAGGCGTCTACAGAATCCTGAAATATTTGTACATGCGATTATAAATAAAGCACAACCATATTTACCTAACATTTACAACTAAGTCATGAAATAAATACATACAGACTGCTGAGTGAGAAACATTAGGGTAAGAAACAATAGTGCCATGTTATAGATACTCAAGAACAGCTGCAGGCTGTAGAAGAATGGAGTATAGACAAAGCATTTTTTAAAAATAGGATAGACAGCATCAGGTGTTAATTATCTGTGCTCTGTATTGTGCTGTAACTTGAGCAAAGGAAACACATTCTGACCCACCATAATGCATTAAGTATAATAAATTGTCACTGTCTGCCTTCTAAGAGGTAAGACTCAGCTCCTTCTAATCCACTTTGGAAGGAACATCCTTTTCAGTTGATGAAAGGGGTAAAGTTCACATAATTCATCGTGCTGTAACATGGAGGTGTGAAGATAGTTTGTAATACATTTCAGCTTTGGAAAGCTTCACTTTCAAAAATGATTGGAGCAATGTCTCATAATATTTTATTCCCAACTTGTGTAAGTAAAAAATCATTGCAGCACTGCATTTCTCCAAGAAATGCCTCTTCTCAACTACTTAAAAAGGTAAAGCATGCAAAATTTGACTGAAAAGATAGCGGCCCTTGATGATTCCCTTCTAACCTTTAAAGTTTTCAAATGAAAAACAACTTAAACTAAATCAAAATAAATAAATAATCAATTATTTGAATTTCAAATTTAGCACTAAATGGCAGGATCAATATTTGCTTGTGTGTGTGTTTGTTTCGGCTGGCAAAACCAGACTAAATCTAAATGGTTCAATAACCATTTAGATTATATATATATATATATATATATATATATATATATAGTATATTTGAAGCACAGCTGGCATCTTAGTTTACTGCCACATAGTTCAGCTGGCAGTATATTTTATGTCAGAAAAGTGTTTCAAACAAACATGCTAAAAGATGCATCCAACAAGCTTTCCACTAGTAGTTGGCTGTCTACTCGACCATGAGGCCTATGTGGCATAAATGTCATGCTATATCAGTCCTCCAGGGTCTGCTAGTTCCTTCTGCAGTTGACTACAAGCAGCCCATGAATTGGTGACCAGGCAAAGTTTGCATGCTGACAGTGCATGCATAATGATAAGGTGGTGGCAAAGACGCAACGAATAAAGAAAACTGTAGTTCTGATAATGAGCAAAATATGAACAAAAAAACAACAACAACAAAAACCCATAAAAACAAAAAATAAATCAATTGGAATTATTATCACCAGTTGGATTGGAACATGAAACCATTAACCAATTATTTCAAATGATTTAGATGCAGCTAACCTAAATAAAGAATGGATTTTGGAGCATATGTGTTGGTAAAGTCCCAGTTGGCCCGTAGAAACAAAATAAAATATAAAATCTTTATAATGCCCAATACTTACTTTGTAATTTGGTGAAGAGCTTAGATCACTGTCTCTCAAATGCAATTTGCTTTGAATAAAAGTGTATATTTAAGTTGTCATTTTCATCTTGAGAAAACTCAGTGTACCTCATCAAAAATAATAGCGATCAAACTTCTAAAATTTAGAATAAGGTGAAGCAGATGCATCTACCAAGATGCAAGAGTCTAAAAAAAGTCTAAAAAAAAAAAACAAACGAAGAAAGAATGAATGGTAATTGAATGGCCAAATCAAAGCTTAGCTCTGAATAATCTGACATGTTTGGTTTGGTGAAAAGAGAAATTTACATTTATCATTAAATAAAAATAAAAAAAAGTTAAAAAAGGAAGTAGATGCAAAACAGTCAGATGGCCTAGTCCACAACTTTATCTGTATATCTGGGTATATTTCAAGTTTCAGTGTGTAAACTAGCATATCTATACAACAAGATTCCACTAAAATTTACATTTTTCACTTTGCTTGATGGATAACTACCAATTTTTTATTGATTCTTTATAGAAAAGTGGAAAAAAATACATGGAAATAATTTCAGCTTTATCTCTTTGCTTTTCTTGTGTGTTGAACTTGCCACCCTGGGTGTTTTAGGTTCAAATCAACACAAAAACACAAGCTTCAGTGACACGATTCAAGCTTTGTTTGTCCTTAAACCCTTTGCTTTTAGAGCATGGGAGTAAATTGAATGATGTCCCTTGCAACAAAGCAGTCAGTCAAGGTGACCCCAGAGAACAAGGCTGCATTTGGAAGATATGGAGATCAGTGTGGTCATCCATAACCTCCAGTCTTTTACTTTTTAAACTGCATTTTCCTAATCTAACTGTGACATTCAACACATACTAAACTGCATTTCTCACAAATCAGTCACACATTTACAAATTTACTACTATTATTATGTAGCATCTATGGTTATGTTATGGAGGCCCATGGACAATGACTGGCTTTTGTGACCATTTTATTATTTCCAGTTGAGTTTAAGTCATGTGTGGTTGTGCAGTTTTGGTTTGTCATATCCACAAGTACAAGTTAGTTTAGAACTGTATTTTTGCTGTTGTGAAATTTGCCTTCTTATTTAAAATTGAATAAAAATACTTAGCTTCTAAACTATGGTCTACAAAATCAAACATATACCAGAAGAGACATTTCATGCTGCTCCATAGTGGTACTCTCCCATTAGCTTGGGGAAGAACCCTGATAACAGTTGTTGTATGAACAGTGAAACCACTAGGAAATTACTGATCAAAAATAGGAGAACAATTAACAACTTCATCCATGGAACTATACAATGGTAGTCTGGGAAAGAGTTCATAATACACCCACAGTTACATATAGAGTTGATATTTCATTTAGATACATCTAGTATTTATTAGTAATGGGCATGCTGTCAAGCGTATACCTGTGGGCAGGTCTACATCCCTCTGCTCTTCACAACAGTCAGCTGTAGTGCAGCAGGAAGTAGTTACTCACTGGCTCCAGAGCAATAAACTTTGAACAGTCCTCAACTTTCTGTCTTTGTTCCAACACCTTTGAGAGATAATTTCCTATGATTCTGTTCCCTGAAGATACTTTCTGAAATATTGCCAGAGTGTTCAAAGAAATTCTGACTGATGCTGCCCTATTTCAGTGACAAGACTGGCAAGGGAACAGCATTTTTCTCCTTCTTCTTTTTATTTTTCACAAAAACAGTGATTAGCTGCGGTGGTCCAACTGGCTGGGATTCAGTTCTTTCATGGGCTGTGAGTGAGCAAGGCTGGAATTGGTCATAGTGCTACAAAGCTGATCCTCAAAGTTTAGACCTCAATAAGGGATTCCCTCACACAACCACTAATCTCGGAGAGTCCGAATCTTATTCTTTTCTGTCAGTGACTCCAGTATCACTTGAGTCAGACTTCCAGACATTGACTCTTGGCAAGGGACACACAAGATAAAAAAAAAAAAAAAAGTTTGGAAGTTATTTGAAAGCAAACAAAGCTGATTAAGTTGGCTGTAAGGCCATTTTCTGATGTGTCATCATTGTCCTCTTCTAAACCTTCACCCTGGTCAGGCCCTCATTTGGCTTGTTTGAAGAATCACCTTATTATAGTGAATTTCACCAGAGGCTATACTGGCACTCTTCTTATGTATGAGAAAATTAATACTTTTCCAAAAGCAAGTTTTTAATGCTAACTAATTATTGATGGAGGTGTGTGCCAAGGGCAATGGTCCCTTTCTGGGCAGACTGCTGAGGCTACAAAGTGTGGTGACCTGAATGGAGCCCTCTTATGCAACATTTGGATGGTAAGAAAAATGGAGGCAATATCCTGCAGTGATTTCTGCCTCATGATTTAAAGAAACAGCCAAAGGCCCTAAAGAGTATCTTATTTGATTCTGAAATAATCGTGCAAGTGCATGTTTTCAAAGTCTAAAAAAGTACAAAGCTCTTGACAAAACCTTAAAATATACTCTGTATTGCCAAAAGTATTCACTCACCCATTCAAAATCACTTTCATGTCCACAGGTGAATAAAATGAAGCACCTAGACATGCAGACTGCTTTTACTGATATTTGTGAAACAATGGGTCGCTCTCAGGAGCTCAATGAATTCCAGTGTGGAACTGTAATATGATGCCACCTGTGCAATAAGTCCAGTCACGCACTTTCCTTGCTACTAAATAGTCCACAGTCAACTATTAGTGGTATTATAACAAAGAGAAAGCAATTGGGAATGAAAGTAACTTGACCACAAAGTGTTAGATTACATAAAATCACAGAGGATGCTGAGGTGCGTAGTCTACAGAGGTCACCAACGTTCTGCAGAATCAATAGCTACAGAACTCTAAACGTCATGTGGCCTTCAGATTAGCTCAAGAACAATGTGTAAAGAGCTTCATGGCATGAGTTGCCATGAATGAGCAGCTGCATCCAAGCCTTACATCACCAAGAAAATGCAAAGCGTCAGATGAAGTGGTGTAAAGGACATCACCACTCGACTCTACATCAGTGGAGATGACAAATCAAGCTTCTCAATCCAACTCAATGCGAGGAGGGCAGTACTTGTCTGACTGCATTGTACCAAGTGTAAAGCTTGGTGGAAGGGGGTATTATTATTATTATTATTATTATTATTATTATTATTATTATTATTATGGTGTGGAGTTGTTTTGAGTTGGGGCTGAGCTAATTAGTTCCAGTGAAAGGAACTCCTAATGCTTCAGCATACCACAACATGTTGGACAATTTTATGCTCTCAACTTTGTGGGAATAGTTTGGGAATGGCCCCTTCCTGTTCCAACACGACGGCACATCAGTTCAAAAAGCAAGGTCCATAAAGACATGGATGAGGAAGTTTGGTGTGAAAGTAATTGTGTGAAAGTAATTGACTTCCCTGTGCAGAATCCTCACCTCAACCCAATTAAACACCTTTGGCATTAAATGAAGCAGAGACTGTGAGCCAAGCCTTCTTGTCTGACATCACAACTGCACTTCTATAAGACTGGGCAAAAATCCCCATAAACACATCCCTAAACCTTGTGGAAAACCTTCCCAGTAGACTTAAATCTGTTATAGCTGCAAAGAGTGAGCCAACATCATATTAAATCCTATGCATTAAGAATGGGATATCAATCAAGTTCATATGCATGTAAAAGGAGATGAGCAAATACTTTTGGCATCATAGTGTATATACATTTTCACTGCTTTACAAATCAACTCAAAACATGTATGATTTATAAAAATAAAAAATCTTGAAACATTTTTGTGGTGTGCCTGTGTAATTCTGTGTAATTCGGTGTACCACCTCTGATGAATAAAACATTGAAGTAGTTATTTTGGCTTGTTTATTGACGTGTATTTATTGATGATTAACTAGGGAATGAAGAAAAATAGAGGAATAGCAGATAGGTTTTCTAACCAAACAAATATTTACTTTCTGAATTTTTTTTTGACATCTATTAATTTAAGTGCATTTCCACCCTCAACTGTTATGTAAGAAATACTTCATGGAAACATATAATGACAATGATTTTCCTACATTTGGAAAATAAGATAATGGAATAAAAGGTACACATTCAGCTCAACCTGAAAAAAAAAAAAACAATGAACAAAAATGTGAAAATTTCATATCACTAACTATAGAACCTAAAGCTGGAGTAGGAAGATACATTTGTGCACCATATCACAAGATACACAATCCCATGAGCCTGTCTGGTGAAATAAAATGGCACTGTGAACAAATTAAATATTTATTTCTCAGAAGACATGAATAAACAAGTACACTTGCCAAAGGATGCGTCTTCCATCTCAAGTGTTTTGGTACAATGTTCTTTGGACAATCAAAGTAGTGATGCAACAAAAAAAAACAAAAATGACTCACCAGTGTCAAACACATAGGGAATGGGGTGATGATTTGGTCATTTGTATACATTTGTTATCTAGATTTAAATGTTAGGCCAGTTGTCTGACAGCTGTTGTTGCAGCTGGAATTCAGTCTCATTACACATCTCCAGTCAACTGGCATAGACATTTGATGATGTACAAAAGTGCAAAAGTCTGACTGACTTTAAAATAAAATAGCACTATAACAAAGATTGGCCTAACTTTTAACAATACATGTAGAAACTAAAAACATCCTACAGCTAGCATTTACCTCGAGATAATCCATTTAACTGTGAATCTGATCTGCTCTTTAAATTTCTCCTCGATTTTGCTTTTCTAAATTTGTTGAAATGAAAGCACAAAATGGTCAGTCAGAGCAATTTTCACTTTATTTTTTTTTCTAAGAAAATCAGCAGAAAATATAAGAAAAAGAACAGTCAGACAATGTTATAAAGGTAGACAACAAGGTAATATAGAGAGACCTGAAGTAAATAAAGTGCTGTGTAGGCGACCTGATGGCTGAGTGGTTAGTGGGCATTCCACATTGACTAAAATGCTCCCAGCTGAGTGCCTGCCAGTTGGGCCTTTGCTGCACGTAATTTCACAGCTTTCATTTCCAGCATTCAGTGTTGACGAAAGGACAACAATCCAAAGCCTTGAATCAGCAAAACCAAAAATATACAGCATTTATTTTCCCCCTTGTGAGAATGTTAGATTAACAGTTTCATCACAATTAATTTTACCAGCAAAAGCACAGGCTTTCAAGTGATTTCTAAAAGAACAAAGGAACAGGAGTTAAAAGATGGTGGCTGTCTTCAGCAGCCATTGGGTAAAATGTGGGGTACACTTTAGACTGATCATCAATCCATCACAGGGACACATAGAGACAAACAAGACTTACAACTGTGCATGTTCAGTTGCTCACACTCACACCTAAAGGCAGTTTTGTGTTGCCAATTAAACTAACATGCATGTCTTTGGTACCAAAGTACCTGGAGAAAACCCACACATGCACAAGGAGAACATGCGAACTCCACAAAAAGGCCCCAGCTGAGCTCTGAACCTGTGAGGCAACAGTGCTAACCCCTGTTTCACTGTACTACCCTAAAAAGGGAAGTTTAAAACAAACATCATTATTATTTCCCTTGCTATATTTAATAAGTACATGTTAAATATAAGCATGGTCATTTTTACTATATACAGTCAAAAACACTGTTTCTAATATTTCTTTGTTCAACACATTCCTCTTAAAAGAATAATTGAGAACAGGATTAGTGAGCTTAGAGCTACTGATGAGGGTGATCCAGCAATAGTGAAATGCACTCAAAAGAAATAAAACTTTATTTGCTTTCAAAAATCTCAAAAATAAGGTGCCAATAGTTTATTAAATTGATTGAAAAAAAAACACAACTACAAAGTAAACTGTAATATAATATTTGCTGTATCTCAGCATGCCTAGCCATTTTATTGTGTTCACTCCTTGCTCACTACTTTTCGGCTCCTGGTCAAAAGTGACCACCCCAATGTATCTAATTATCATTATAATATATATATATATATATATATATATATATAATCACTTACTTCTGATGATAGATCTTTTTATCAACTAGTTGCACAGAAGAACACATTTTCTGTCATTGGCCAAAACTGACCACTTTTATTTTTATTTTTACAAAGAGAACATAGTCCCAAAGAAAACAGCTGGAATTGTATACAATTGATAAAAATAATGTCTGACCATGGAAGGAAAAGAACAATTAAATGTGCACAATCACTTAAATACAAGATTTTCTGTGTGTGACATGAACATGTTGGACAGAACATTATGGTAATTGCTTGTGCTTTGCAAATATATTAACTGTTTTTTTAACTGAGAACCGACCTCTAATCTTAGATAGAGAAGAAGACCAAACCAGATTTCCATTCTTAAAATGGAACGTAACAACAACCCAAACAGGATATTCTTCCTCATTATGGATTTTTCCACATTGGTTGCCTTTGGAGCTTGATCACATTCTGTGTTGTCTTTAGCCTCTAACACTTCCTCTTTTGTAGTATCTTTCCTGTCTTTTTGTCACCAGTGTCATGATCCAAGATATGATTGAGGGCCTCAATGCCAGTATATCATTTAGTCATTGTTCTGCTACAGATTGAACTGTGTGAGGCCTTTAAAAAAAAAAAAAAAACTATATCAAAGCTGTATACTAGTTAGCAAAAGGCTCCTGTAAGTGCTGCCTTGGAAGCTAAAAAGAGGAGTGAGGTGTGTGTGTTCACTCAAAAAATAAATGCACCCGAGGGTGTGGGAAAATATTGATGTCCATTCAATTGTAGCGCCTAATGTCTCACATGTTCATTTCCAAGGGTTGACCATTTTTCAAACTATCAAAATGTATTTTGTTTCTTTAGCTGGTGGGCCCACACAAACCATCTTTTCAGGCTAGGACCAGTCAAGCCCCAGGTACAAAAGTTGACCACCAGGTGCTCACCAATCAGCTCCAAAATAATTTTAATTAAAAACAGGATATCTTACATGGACACATATAATGTTTAATTTGGGAGATGATTTTAATTGGCAAACAGTATGTACACCAGTCAGTGCAGCAACAACAAAAGTGAATAGCAAACACATTTCATTAAGTGAGAAGAATATTGGAATATATTTCTTTAAATTGTGAATTAAACTACCCACAGGCAGCTGTTTTCCTTTAATCAAATTGTACAATTCATATTTGTCAAACACTGTGTTCTGAAAAGACTTCGGGATTTTATGTGTGTAATCACATTTTTAAAGCAGCCAGTAGATGCATATGGTGCATTAACAAAATCCCCAATTTAATTGCAGGAAGGGCATTTCTTTTTTATTTTAACTCCTTCTTACTCCTCTGCTATATACCGTAATTGTGGGCGACACCACCAAATAAGCTAATAAGGTTTTTTTTATTTTTTTATTATGGATTTCACACAGAAAGAGCAGGGAAATAAAAAGAGGAAAACATACTAAAAAAAAAAGAATTACTGCAAACACTGGCATGCTCACAATGACTGTACTTTATTCAGTATGTTTAATGTTTATTATACCTAGATACAAATATATATATATATATATATATATATATATATATATATGTGTGTGTGTGAGGGGGTGCACATATGAAGTAATCAAACTGAAACTTTGCAGATACAAATCAATTCATAGTAAGATGCAGTGATGAAGAAAATCTAACAGAATTTTGATAAAAGGACTAATTCTCCCTCAGGTGCTTTAATAGATGTGTCTTCTACAATTGTGCTGGGACCAGGATATTACCTTGTGATGAGCTCTGCACACCAAAGAGTTCTAAATTCCTCCAAAGAAAATAAGCTTCGTTTATGATTTCTATGGTTTCCCTGAATGTTTCTTACATGCTGTGTACACTTATCACTTTTTTGTGCCATAGGAGAAATTGCCATTTTAGAGTCTGAATGTCAATAACAGGAAAGTACTTGAATGTTTTTCTAACACATAAAAAAACCCAACAATAACAACAACAACAACAACAAAAGAAAACACTGGCTGGGCTGGCTGGGGCTCAGTGGTTAGTCATTCTCCAATGAGAGAGTTGGAGGTCTGATTCCTACCAGCAGTCACATGTTGAAGTGTCCCTGGGCATGACACTGAACCCCTCATTGTGTCCGATGTGCCCCATCACTGTATGAATGTAGATTAAAGCACTGATTAGACTGTATAGAATGCTTTTTTCAGATTATCTTTGTAAAGATGTAGTGGAGTGCTGTATGAATGTGTGTGGATGGGTAAATGAGGGCACAGATTGTGTTGGAAAGCATTTTCAGTAGCCTGGTTGGCTAGAAAGGTATTATGTAAGTACAGTCCATTTACCATTCACTTTGCTGGGTATGTTTACTGCATCTTACAACAATGCACATCAAAAGACTTTTTGAAATACTTCTACAATATATTCTATAACAAAGAGCAATGTCAATACATTAAAAAAATGCTATTTTGTGTCCATATTTTCCTTTTCAGTAATGCTTTATCGGTACAACTTAATTTTAGTTTTTTAGAAATATTTTTCAGATTTTTCAACTACATATTGTTTTGATTTCTCGAAGTGGTTTTGATGAATTTTATTTTATTTATAACATTTTTTAAGGCACCTGAAATGGCCCAATTTAAGCAACTACCTCTAATACCTATAAAGGCCTTCATGGTTTTGTTATACAAATCCGATCCCAGTATACACAAGCCGCACAATCTCTAAAAATTTTCATTAATGAGATACCCAATGGACATTTGTTTCTACATGCATCTGTATATTGTGCACAATAAATTGCAACATGAATCTGAAATGTTAAATTTACAACCCAACTCCATGATCTCTGAATGTTTCCACTTCTTTGGGAGGTGTGAAGCATCTAATTGAACAGTGAAAATCTCTTGAGCTGTTCTGCAAAAGGAGCAAAATTCTAATTTGCTTCTCTAAGTAAATAATTATACACATAGGGGGGGGGTTATTTAATACTATCTGTTGCACATGTGGCTTAAAGGCGAGTTGATTTAAAAGTGTATATATACTGAAACAAAGTATGAAAAATAGCTGTCGGTTTGCTAAATATGCTTTGCAACCTAATAATATACAATGATGACTAGATGTTTGATGGACACTTTATTTATAATGAATGATGATATGTAACGCAAATGTGATGAGCCGTTCACATTTTAGACGAGGTTTAGAAGAACTTTGTAGTTTGTTTTGTAGTACCTGTACATAGTCATTGCTTCTGTGGGCCTGAGAGGTGTAGTACAAAGCAAGCTGGTTGAGCTAAAGGTCAGGTTTTGTGTTCACAATGGAGGCTCTGTTTAAACCAGGCTAGATCACAATGGTAACAAACAATGAAAATAAATGTTAGATTGCAAAATAACTAACACAAAATCAAAAACGTTACCATCATCCTAAATGACACTCAGTGTACATTGACATTGATCAAATGTTAGCATCCTAATCACAAAATTTAATCAAAACATGTTCAATCAGGGATTTCATAGCTTGTATTCTAATAAACAATTGACAAATACCCTATAGATTTCTATTCTAACTAAAAAGTATTCACTTTGACCAGAACTCTTTTGTGTGTGTGACAAGGTGAACTGTTCTCTGTATAATAAATATGGTAAATATGCTTTGAAACCTTAATTATACTCACACAACTGCATGATCTATTTTATGCCAGTGAGAAGCCTCAGTTAAGCTACAATTAGAGAAAAAAAAATTAAAAGATCTGTCACAATACTGTCAGAATTATCCATTTTGTTTATTATACTGAAAGTGTTTGTGTTTTCAGCATATTTATACATAGAGACATACATTCATAAAACAGAGTGGATAATGTTTGCAGAGAATCAGTGAGGTCTTTAGGTGTGCATTAGGAACACAGTTGGCGACACCCTATTTTGCATGATAAAGCCTAAAAGTTGATAATTTTAAACATGCAAAAAAGCTTCTGTGGTAGTTTATCATTGTATTGACAACATATTAGGGTCCTGGGTAGAGTGTGGGCCAGCACAGTGGCAGCATATCCATGACAGGGGGCTTGTGTACACCTGCATGACTTGGTTGTCGAGAATTTGAAACAGAATTGGTCATGCTGGTCTCAGCCTTGGCAGTGACCATGATTGTGACAATGTCATGAAAACAACCTAGCATAGATGCAATACCCATGGCGGTGGGTATTTTGATTATTCATTTTCCCCTTGAAGTAGAGATGCCTTATCTTAACAGGTTAAGGATTAATAAATAATAACAAATTGCCTATTGATTATTTACAAATGATTGAAGAATATCATGGGTTATCAATAGTTGACATAACATGAAGAATGCTTGTGTAGTTCTACATGCAATATAAACCATTTGTAAAGATATTTTGTAAGTTCATTTCCTAGATGCTCATAAAAAATAAACTTCTAACAGAAAGAGTTAACCATACTTTTTCAGGAAAATACCAAAAAAAAAAAACTGAGGGTTTTTCAGTTGCACATGAGAAGTAACGTTATTCTCCTTGTTCTTTGTGACTCATGCAGTGAGAGTCTGGGACATAAAACTCCCATGTGGTGGAAACTTGTCAGCTACCACAAGGGAAAAACTCGCTGTGAAACAAAATATTTCCTTGTATCATCATGTGAAGGCTTTTAGAGTTTGGATTGAGTATCTCTTAAACATTTGCTTTTTTTAAATCCAGACGAGTTTACTGAGAACAAACTGTTTGTGGAATTTGACTACAGTTTTGGTAGATGATCAAGGATTAGACTGATCCTTTTTAATCGAGAGACAATGCCATTTTCACAACTAACAACCAAATTATACTGTAAATGTCTGCATTTAAACTTGAGTGGTGTGACAGATTTTAGGGTTTCTTCAATTCCTCCTTTACCTCTTTGCCCCTGGCAGTTGTTTAGTTAAAGGAGTGTGCTTCTCATCAGTGAACAAAACTGACATGGGTAATGAGCTTCCTCATTTTATCTTGGGAAATAGCTATTTCAGCAAAGAAAGCGCTTTTGGCAAAGTCACTGTGCGCCGGTATTTTCAACATTATTGTCTCTAAGCAGCTCAGGCGTACTTATATTCAATTGCCTAATTTAAATACAAATACCAAATACTCATGCAATATGTTGTTTTCACATTCATTGCAAGGATTCATACTCTTCTTGCTACATCTCATTTGTGATAATCAGTATGAGAATGATGTTGTTTTCACACATAAAGAGCTTTCCTGCAAAGTTTTGTCTGTAATTGCTTACTCTAATCAGCCTTTTTTTATTGTGGAAGAAAACAAACTTGAAGCATGCATGTTTGTGCAAGATACCAATTATTTGAGGTTTTTTTTCCTTTTCTTCTTCTTCTCTTGAATGTGATGAACTACATTTTCATTATTAGATGGCAACAAGAATATCCCCAAGGGCAGCCTCAAATCTCGGCTTGTAACAGTGTTAAAAGGTGATGATGGTGCTGTATTTTTAAAAACAGACATAAGCAAAAAGATGGAGAAAGGAAAACTCGAAATTAATGAGAAGATAAACAAAGCAAAGAAAAACCAGAGTGCAGGACATTTAAAATAAATGATTGTACTGAAGATGATGCCTGCACTGTAATTAATTGCTTTGGAACAGGCTGAGTAATTTTGACTGAAAAACATCTAAATGACATTTAAAGTGACCATAAACATCAAGACAAAGATCAGGGTAAATTTGGTCTTAAAAAGGAAGTTCAGTAGATGTCTAAAAGAAGTTTAAATATGTGGACATTTAGTAGAGATTAAAATAATAAATATGCACTGCTTGTGTTGTACTTCTACCCAAAAGAGTTGGGTTTTTGTTGTTGCTGGTTTATTTTTTCCAAATATTAAATGTGGATTTAGGATTGTCTTTTATGATGTCTCAGAGGCATCTTGTTGTCAGCACACACACAGTATTTCTCAACGTTACATGAAATGTTAAATCAAAGATCGTTTTATGATCTGCTGCCAAAAGGTGGGAGATAATGTCTGTGCCTGAGTCTGTGCATGTGTGTTTATGTGCCTGTCTGTAAGCCAAATATATCATGCTAAATTTTAATAGATAATTTTGCAAGAAACTTGCAGATATTAATCATTGAATGAACATCTACAAATGGTAAACTTATGGCATCAGTCCTATTAAAAATGTCTTCCACAGCCAGCTGAACTAAAAAAACACATCATATATATATATATATATATATATATATATATATATATATATATATATATATATATATATATATTTAATTTTTCTGCAACAACTTTATTAAAAGAGCCATACTAACCAAATGCCACAAAAGACAGAACAAGCAAGCTACAGCTTTAAAGAGAGGCTGTGTTGGCATCTAAGTTGTATCCTGTCCTGTGAATTTTTTTTTAATTTTTTCTTCAGTCAGTTCTTTTTTGTGAGTAAAAGCCTGTCTGATGTTTACCCAAGTTTATTCGTGTTTCCTCACTTCACTGCATCTGCTACTGTGTCTGTCCATTATGGCAAAAGTGCCTTTCATTTTACTAGAGTGATTTATTTGAACCTAATTTAAACTCTTTAAAAAATCTTTAAAAAAAGATAAACTATAAGACACATTTAAAGTGATGCATATTTTGTTCTAATTCTCTGCACGGTACTTGAAAGCAAATCACAATTCTGACAAGATGGGACCCTGCTTGAAATCAGAGCTGCAAAGTGAGTTTTCTCAGCCTTCTGCACATTGCAGGGCAGAAAGCCAGTGCGACTAAAATACAAGCCAGAAACACAGAGTTTTAGGATTCACACATTCTCTCGCACTGCTTTAAGCTCATCACGCAGCTCAAAACTCTAAGTGGCTTCTCTGTGTGGTAACAGACATGAATAAGAATGGATGTTTAAATTTTTCAGAGCGGTGCACAGACATTCAAACATATGTCAGATACAGCAGAACTCTTCACAAACATGACACTTGACTTGAGGTAACACAGTTTGACCGGCAATATGTTCTGAAACCATCAGAGAATAAGAAGTTAAACATCAAATGTCTGAACATTTCAAAAAAAGAATGCTGGATGTATTTGAAACCCAGTCACACTGAATGATGAAAACATAATTGCTATTACCAAGCCTATTAGAAAGTCTGAATGACAGTGACAGCATGTCATTTCTCCACTCAAGTAAAGCAACTGGAGCATAAAAGCAAACATATTAAGTCTCTGTGTGGTAGCTGGGGAAGCTGCCATTAGCTACGCTGCAAGATGAACTGACATGTTTTTTTTTGTTTTGTTTTTTTTTTTTGTTTTCTTTTTCCTTGTAATTTTGGAAAGACATTAAAGTATTGGTTGTAAAAACAAAAAAAAATGTTTTTTAAGAACAGTCCAATGAAAGAACAACAGTAAGAAAGAAAAGATTAAAACATTTTTATTTCATTTTATAAAATGAACAAATCAAAACTTGTTTTCCATGTTGTTGCTGTTAAAAAGAAAAAAAAAATCATGTTTTATGCATGAATAAGTTCTATTTGTCACTCTTCACATCTGTCTGTGGTTTTATAAATGACTATCCAATGAAACATCACAAAAATAAAATAAAAAGAGAAGAAGCTTGTACCTACACAGAGTAAATTTCATTTGAAAGAAACATTTATCTTTTTTTTTCTAAAAACGTTGCAGTATTGGAGATATGAATATTTTGTCTGACAACAATGACACAGTATGTGGCACTAAGACATCCTTGTAGCTACTTACTATACATAAATAAGTCTTTGGCTTGAAGATCTGTGTTATTTGACAAATCAATAGGAATAAAAGGTAATATTGGAAAAAAAAGAAGAGAAAAATACCTGTCTGTTGCTAATTGCTCCAGTTTTGTGAAACGTTTTGGCTTTTCTTTCTGACAACTTTGGTTGTTCCATGAATAGAGGAGATATCAGATTTATGTTGAAAGGAGAAAAAAATAAAGCTAGTTAGTTCTATGATGTTTTAGTACTTACGTTCTAACTTAATTCTAGATAATATCAACATGTTAAATGTATGAAAAGAGTTTTTTTCCGGTAAAACAAATACAAACAATGTCTCGCAATAGTGAGAGGATGCAGTTATGATAATGATACAACTACATATTGTGAGTTTTAATCTGAAGTGTTTCTACAAGTACACCTTTGACACATTTAATTTATTTTCCTTTGTATTTTTTTTTTCTGAAGCAATGCACCATTGTAGTACTAACCAAGGAACGGCAGATTAGGGAGCGGCCCTTGAAAATGAGTGCCTCAACACACAGTTCCATTTTCCATCAGGGCTACAAGGCTGCAGGTGCATGAGGTAACACGCTAAGTGCATTGCAAATGGTGGTTACTTTTCTGTGGTAGAAGGAAAGAGACTGAACAGATTAGTTGTAAAAGTGCTCTCCGAGGAGTCTTCCTTTTTTTTTTTTTTCTTTCTTTCAGATTGATAACCTGTTTCATCACTAAGCAAGCAGGCAGAATAACGTTCAGACCTTATAAGTTTCCTTCCTTATAATAACTAGTGCATATTTACGAGCACATTTTAGTGAACCAGAGGTGAGGGTGTCATAAATATTAAATAAACCATAATAAAATCATAATGACTGTCCATGAATTGTAGAATATTTAAAACTTGTCTGGTTACTAAGTAACTGAAAAGTAAAAAGTGTAAGGGTTTACGTTTCTTGTTTGTAGATTTATTCATGTGATCTAATTGAAATAAAACATTAAAATTAGAATAAAATACCTGGGAATTCATGTGGCATGTGGGGTGGCCAACGTTGCCCTAAGTGGGCTACTACTGCCAATATGGAACACATCTTGACAGAAGTTTCACAATGTCTATGTTTGTAACAGACACAATTGGTTTGGGGCTAAAAAAATGTTCCAATACACGTCACCACTTTCTACTGACTGAACCTTGAAAAGGCCTATAGTCATAGTTTACATTATTTAGCGTTTTTATTGTTCGCAAATTCAGTCATTTATTCATTATCTTAGTGTGCCATTTTTAATGTAATTTACAGATACTGCATTAGTACAGAATTTGTTAAGAACTCAACTGTGGTTCACAAGCCATAATATAAAAGAGGATAATGTACTGTACATGTTTTATTGTAATCTGTAAAATAATGAATTCAAACTTTTTTGCTGTTTTTGTTTTGTTTCGTGTTTTGAACTGTATGAATGGCAGAATTAGGGTGCCATTCATACAATTTGCCATTCATTTCAAGAACTGGATTTAGCTTCAAATTGTATGTTTGTGTGATAAAATAAATGAATAAATATGCATAAATTTGTTGATCACGTTTGGTAAATTTTCTCCTCAGGATGGAGAGAACTTGACAACACCAACAAGACTGCAAAAATACATAAAAACACAGAATAAGAACAAAAAACAAACAGCAAAAAGCGTTATTAAGAAACCAACCACTAAAAAATGTTTAAAATAAAAAAAAATGTATTGCACAGCATTGTTTTGTGTCCAAAACAATTATTCATTTCAAACACATCACAAAAAATAAACAAACAAGCAAACAAAAACACAATTTGTCTTTTGTCATGTTTAGGAGCATAAAATAGACACTCAGGGTTTATTTACACTATTTACAAAAATACTATCTGCAAAAGCAGGATAAAGATACAGGTCTAGAAACAATCTCTGAGAAAAATAGAATAATTAACAACCTATTCTTAGAGAGGGATAATGAAGACATGGAGCCTAGGCATAAATTCAAACTGGAAGACCTGCCTCAGCCTCACCTGCATCATCCAATCGCTGCGTCATGCGCTGCCACTGCAGCCTATAAGCAGCAGACCGCGCCTCCATCTTAACCAATCAGCGAGCAAGCCTTTGTTTAAAAGGACTACCATCAAGGCTTCATCTGTTCACCAGCCGAACTTCAACCCACATCCACCCCTTGTCCACTGCTATTTTCCCAGCTCCTTCAAGCTTCCTTCCTTTCTTCGACCTCCACCACCAGTGTCCGGCCCGGGGAAGACGCCTCTAATCCTCATCCTAAACTTCTTGCCCAAGCTTATTGCTATTCACAGCACTCATGTTTTCTGCCAGGGTCCGAGCACCAAAATCTTATGTCTTTCATGTCTAATAAAACTATTTAATTGCAGCTTTTCTCTGTGCGAGTCTCTCCAAGTGGAATTACTCTTTGTAAGGATTCTTGCCATCACTTTTTCCTTTTTTTCTTTCTCACATTTTGAGGAGGGGATGGAGGATCCAGAGGTCAAGGAGAGAAGAGTGAAGGAAGGCCAGTGGTTCTCAGGTAAGTATGTGATTCTTACTTCCAGGTTCTGATCAACGATAAGAAAATCTATTCACAGAGTAGACTCCGAGCCAGAGGTAAGAGCATGCCATATCAGCCCAGTTGTCAAGCACACCAAGAATGAATTGGTACAAGAAAAACACAGTATTTCAAGAAGGTGACAATACTAGAATAGTTAAAAGTTTAAACATGGAATGTGCAATGCACTTTATCTTGGGCTGAGCCTGCCATTACTTACCTGACTTTAGCTGCTTCAAAGTGCTGCTGCACATCTTTTAACAGGAACCAGAAATAACACACAAGGAAGAAACCACAAGTGGCTGTAAGAAGCACAATGCACCAATGAGTGCGACACAGAGGGAGAAGGAATATAAAGACAGCACTATTAACCTGAATGACAAACACCTGGAGACAAGACAACTAGGGGCAGGTGAGGGTGGGCGGGGCGAGCACAGCTGAGTAGCCTGAAAACTACATAGGAAAAAAAGCACTGAGGAACCTGATAAAAACTAGAACTAAAGTGGGAAAAACTCAAGAAAATGAAGAAAACAAAAACACAGATCCTGACAGGAAAAGCTGGCAGACATTCAGCCAGCCCAGAGCCCAGAGCCCTCTCTGAATAGCTTCTCTACCTATAAGGAAAGGGGGGGGGGGGGGGGG
>NC_051450.1:9743603-9749358 GCF_001649575.2 Kryptolebias marmoratus | reverse complement strand
ATCTATCTATCTATCTATCTATCTATCTATCTATCTATCTATCTATCTATCTATCTATCTATCTATCTATCTATCTATCTATCTATCTATCTATCTATCTATGTGAGTGTGTGTGTGTGCGGCCAAAGTCAAATCACATTAAACTGAAAATGAACATTGCTTTCAAACAAAAACCTGACAAATTGTTTGCAAAGAAACATGATTCCCCCACAAATCTTAATTTTCTCAGACAGCTTTAATGAAATAACAAACTTCGATGGTTGTGCGACCTTGACAGAGATGTCTGTCTGAGTGCTTTCTGGTGGTAATCAGTAATCTGTTTAATTTCACAGATCTGTGGTCAAATCTCTTCAAGGAGTCTGGGCCCTCCACACATTTAGTGTATCAGCAGTGCATAGAAGGCAAACTTAAGGCAAAAATGCTCAGCTAAACACATACTTTTAAAGCCCTGACCTTGATTCAAAGTAGATCCCATGGTCTAAAAGTGAGAAAGATTTTTTTTTTCTTCTATTTAAATTCCTGAAGCATCACTGCAGTTAAAGGACAACTTTAAGATTGGCTTTTCAAATGATCTTGGCCTACCTTTTGAAGGCTCCATGAGAATTGATATTTTTTTTAAAAGTTGGAATGTGTGCCTTTAAGCATGCAAAATCCATGTACCCGTAACTTATCAGACCTTTACAAAAAGCGATTTGAAGAATTTACACATACAGGCATAGCAAAGGCAGGTCCTCAATTTAATCAAAACAAATAAAAACAAACAAAAAGAAAGCAAAATCCATGTAATTTAATGAATACAATAACACGAAACCTAATAAAAACCATAATAGCAGACAGAAAATGCCTGGCAAATTATTTTGTTAAAACACATTACATTGTTACGGCTTTGTAGTGCTTGCTTTGGGTAATCCCATGCACATTTGTGTCCCACCATGCGGCCTAAATTGTTTTGTGCTGGCTTTAAGAATGACAAACATACAGTCCCTTGGGACAAATACCACAAAGGAAATGGTCTGTGTCTGTTTGTGTTTGTGAGACAAAAGCAGTCAACTGAATGCATTTTGAGGAATGAGTTCAAGCATTGTGTACCCTGCTTGTAAACTCTGAGTCGAAAACAGAGCATATGGCCCTTGACTCATTCAGTAGTAAAGAGAAAGGGGGAAAAAAAGATGTTTATTCTAATTTAATGAACTAGGCATGACAGTACTGAATGTGAAACATCCACTAGGGATCCTGGTCAACTTTATTTCCTCCTCCAGAACGTGCAAGTGTAATCCAAAATTTATAAAATTTGTCTTTTGTAAAGGTAGTTTGTACGTATGTTTTATTTTATTTTCACCACTTTGTCTCCCAGTTTACTTCTTTAACTGCTGCTAACAATTGTTGGGATTTTCTTGGTTCTTTGTCAGTTCCATTGTTGAACAGAAGGTGGACATCTCTGAGGTAAATAACTCCAAACCTCTTCAACCCACACTAAAACAATCCTAAATTTTATGTTGGATTTTTGGGTTAACAATTCCCCTTTAAGGCAAAAAAAGTGAGCAAATGTTTAGCTAAGGCATTTAATGTTTAATAATCATGTTTGCACTTATGCCTGTTGTTGCCTGAAGCAGTATTACGGAGTATGTTCAAAACCTTCTACCTTACTGGAGAGTAAATCTGCAATGCGCATTTTGGCTCAACTTACTATTACTATTACCATTACTTATGCATGTGACTTTTATTTTTTTATTTCTTGAAAGATAGTTTCAATAAAATGTTTATTTCAATGCCTAAAGTACAACTGAATTCTTCTTAATATTATTATTATTATTATTATTAGTAGTAGTAGTAGTAGTAGTAGTAGTAGTAGTAGTAGTAATAGTGTATTTCTCTTTATATATAGAAATACTCTCTACACAGTTGACACCAGATGTTGTCCTTGTTTCTAACTCCTATACCACCTACATTTGATTAGTAATCAGCACACCTGTTTTGTTTTATTTTTCTGTTTGTTTTTTTTTTATTTTTTGTTAGTTTGTTTTGTTTCTTAAACCAATATTCTACTTTCTTTCCTTTGTTTGGGTCTTCTTCAACTCTAGTAATGGGTATTCCAGCACTTTTCAGCTCACCTAAAAGACTTAGCTCCCAAGCAGATCCTTGTCACAAATGAACCAGCTCAGGTGCAGGGTGGATGATTTAAGCAATCTAAAAGTACCCGCTTTCATCTGCAGCTTTTTTTTTCTTTTTTTCCATTCTCCTCTAACTGATCAAAACTGTTTTACATGCTGCACATGCAACTTTGGTAAATAATTATATAAAGTTATAAAAATGTTTTTTTAAGGAACACTACAGCAATTATTATGAGCAATGATTAGTGTATGTGGAAAAACATTTTTAACTAGTCAAACCTCAAATAAATAAGGGTAAAAAATAAGCAGTGTTCTGGGTTAGGGCTTTCATAAGTGTGGTTTTCACTTCACAATTCTTACAGCAAACAATATTCTCACTGATGATATCAATGCTATATCTGGAGAGCATTTTATAGCAAAGTTAATTTAATTTCCAATTTTTTGGACTTCTTTTGGCCAAGTTAATTATTCTGAAACGTCTGTGGTGAATAATCAGGTGTAATGACAAAGTAAACAAGAGAGCAGAAAGTAGAATCAGCTGAATATCATGCAGTAAATTGTATGACTTTCAATTATAGTTTTAATACACATGGCCAGATTTAGGAAGCAGTCTTGCTTTTTTTAAAGAACAACTTCAATGGATTAATAATATGTACATTTGTTAAGCACATGTAGATTTTTCTTTTACCACAGATAGGCTGACATTTGGGAGGTGAGGCTTAATAAGTGATATTTAAATGAATAAGGTTCACATGTGCCTCAGTGCTGCAGTTCTGCTGGCTGTGCAATGAGTTCCTGTGAAAATAAAATAGTTTTGTCCCTATATAGATGGAGTTTGATACCCACAGTGTGATGCAATTAGACACATGTGACCTTCATATCAAACACATCCATCATTACATATCAGGCACACTGTCAAGCAGAGTCAATATTTCAAGCTTTGATTTGATATCTTCCAGACTTTGCCTTTTTAAAAATGAAACCTCACTACGTGGATTGACTGAACCAGCTAATTAAACTGTAACAAATATAGCAGCTCTTTTTTTAATTCCTACAATTTGTATGGCTTCATAATTGCCTATTACTGTGCACACATTTTCAGAGTGCAATAATGGCTAGTGTGGTTGCTCACATGTCTCTGTGTCAAGGTTAGTCACTGCTGCTGCTACACAGTGAATAAGGTTAACAAAAGTTTATGGCCACAAATAAATGCAGCTTCACACACTAAGATCAGCAAATTCCTGCAAAGCAACCTTGTCAGCTGAGAGACACTCGGCAATACTGGTTGTCACATTTATTTCTATATGCACTACACTCTCAGAAAACATGGCTGGTTTTAATTAAAACCTTTATACACATTAGCATAATAATCTCTAACCTGCAGGTGTGGTGCCATTAACAGGTTATTAGGAACTGATGCACATTTCCCAAACAAACTAAGTTACCAACAGAGCAATCTTGTTAATACTGAGCATTCATTCATTTCAACATGAGCAGATTGTTCAGTACCTACACTAACAGACGAGTTTATTCAAAAGGCGCCTTGACAACTTGTCATTGTTGAATCATGACAGCTTGGTTCATAAGACTCAGTAATTGAATGCTGTAAACAAGTTGGTTCGCAACCAAACAATGCTCCCAGTGCCTGACTGCCCTGCAAATTATGATGTTTTCCTACATTTCAAAGTCAAATTGTCATTTTGATAGGTGACTTGCTAGGAAGAGAACATTTTGATTTTATGGACTCATTGTGGAGGACTGGCAGTAAAAAAAAAAAAAAAAGGAGTAAGGAGGCTGAGCAGTGAGAGTGGACAGTGTTATTCTTTGAGGCACAAAAAGTTGAATCCAATCCATCACACACAGAAGCAATTCCATCACTCCTTTTCACTTTGGCTCTAAACATTGGATGCTCTCCCTTAAGCTTTTGCATTGAGCTTGCCAGTTCTCCCATGTTTATGCAGAGGATAGAAGTCCCCTTATTCCCACACCCACTAGCATCCCTGTTTGTGCTTATGCTTCTGTTTGGTCTGTCTGTTCAAAGCAGAAGTACAAAAGTAATTTTCATAATTCCAGAGCTGACCTGATTATTGTTTTTTTTTTTTTTCTGAAAAAAAAGGTTGAGACAATGTTAACTTATTGTTATTTAATACTAAAAGAATCAAGGTTGGTGAGCATTTTTCTTTAGTGTCAGTATGATTATAGATTACTATGTGAGTCTTTGACTATTTAAAGCTTTATCCCTTCTAATGGGACCCCATATTCTGAAATAAAATGCATTATCAGGTAGGATAAAGAAACTGTATGTTATTTTAGTTAATTTGCCTCCACCCTGCTTATAGCTCAATTTATCATTATAGTGGCAACCAATTAAAAAAAAACAAAAACAAAAAAAAAAAACTGTTGACATTAAAATCTACTATACCACAGCAAATAGGGGACATGTATTATTTAATAGCTAGACCAGAATAAACATCTCCATAATGAAATTAGAACAGTTTTTTTTTTTTGTTGTTGTTGTAAAATTAGAGATTTTTGGTCAGTCACAAAGAGTTGTGACTGTCTTGAATCAATGTAGCCTGAGAGCTACAGTAGGTTAGTGAGGAGACAGCCTCAACCATTGGGGTTGTATATACTGTTTGTCACTTTCTTCTCTTTTATGTTTATTTCATTATGATCTGTGTAAAACATTTTGATTCATTTTGACTTATGAAAACATTTGGAAGATAATATCAGATTGAGGTTCATTTAATATTGAATTCTTCTGAGCAGCTGACAATAGCTTTCCTAAAGACTGTAACAGAGTTTTGCAGTAGCTATAAAAGGCTACAGGAAGATACAAATGCATTTTCAGATAACTGTTTCCTTAGTTAGAAATGTAATTAAGAAATGGTCATTAACAGGAACACTTGAATTGCGGTATGGAAGATCAATAAAATGTTATAGAGGAACTGTTCACTGAATTGTTAGAGAAGCAAATAAGGACACCAATTTACCAGGAGAAAATCTTCAGGAGGACTTATCAGACTATGTAGTGCTGCTATACATCTGTGCAACAGTGATTACAAAAATATGGCATTTGTTTGTTACAAATAAAGGAACTTTTGTAAAAAGAACATACCTATCTGCTGAATATAAGATTGTATACACCTTACCTGAATTACCGTTGCAGAAGCCAGTTGAGGAAACAATGGGCTCAGTTTAATAACAACAAATGCATATATTTTTCTAACTGCATGTCAGGGTCTGTGTTTTTCTGTTCGTCTTGTGTGGTTTTTGTTCTGTCTTTAAGTTTATTTTTATATTGGGTGATGCCTGCTGCTTCCAGCAGCATCCACAAGATGCCGCCGGTGATGCCACTCCTGAGGAATGTAGAGTCGCTAATCCTTCTCACCTGCAGCTGATGAAGAGGATGATTACTGGGCTTCTTAAACAGCAGGCAGACGTCTCCTCCCCGCCTGAGTGTTAACTACCCCCGGTAACACAGTGTTCGGAGCTAGGCCCTCTTGTTGATCTCCTCGTTGCTGACTCTCCGTTGTCCTCCCTTTCAGATCGTCCTTGTGCCTCCTGCGTGTGCCGTCTGCCCCAGGAGCTCTGTGAGTCTGTTTCCCCGTCGTCTGTCTGGATCTCCTTGTGTCTCCTCACGA
>NC_051450.1:9701112-9742011 GCF_001649575.2 Kryptolebias marmoratus | reverse complement strand
GCGCTGCCCAGGATCACCCATCGCACCAAGCCCCTCCGCCTCCTAATATCAGGTAACCATTCAGAAGACCTAGTTTTTTCTGTTTTTCCCGCAGCCAGCTCCTCCATTGTTCTGGGCTTTGACTGGTTGGTCAAACACAATCCACACATCAACTGGAGGGATGCCACCATCGAATCATGGTCCCCTCTGTGTCACTCAACCTGTCTCCATTCCGCTGTGCCAGCCAGAGGTTCTGCCTCCAAGGTCTCAGACGAACAACTATCAGACCTGTCTGACGTCCCCAGTGAGTACCATGATCTGTCCGTCGTGTTTAGTAAAGACAAGGCCTTGTCGTTACCTCCCCACAGACCATACGACTGTGCAATCGACCTGCTTCCCGGTGCACCCTTGCCGAACAGCCGCCTATATAACATCTCCAGAACTGAGCGGCAAACTATGGAGGATTATATAAACCACTCGCTGAGGGCAGGTATTATCCGCACCTCATCCTCCCCCCTAGGGGCTGGCTTCTTCTTTGTTGGGAAGAGGGATGGCTCCCTTCGGCCCTGTATTGATTATAGAGGTCTCAATCAGATAACTGTTAAGAACAAGTACCCGTTGCCCCTGTTGTCATCCGCCTTTGAACCCGTACAGGAGGCCACAGTTTTTACCAAATTGGACCTCCGTAACGCTTATCACCTCCTCCGCATTAGAGAAGGTGACGAGTGGAAAACCGCCTTCAAGACCCCCATGGGTCACTATGAATATTTGGTTATGCCCTTTGGTTTATGTAACGCCCCAGCCTTTTTCCAAAGTCTGATCAACGACGTCCTCAGAGATTTCATCAATGTCTTTGTTTGTTTATTTAGATGATATCCTGATTTATTCTAAGTCCCTGGCAGAGCACAAGAGACACGTCCATCTAGTCCTCCAGCGATTATTGGAGAATAAGCTCTATGTCAAAGCTGAGAAGTGCGAGTTTCACCGCAAAACCGTCACGTTTCTGGGTTACGTCCTGGAGAGTGGACAAGTCAAAGCATCGGAGGATAAGATCAAGGCGGTATTGGATTGGCCCAAGCCTGAAACTCGTAAACAGCTCCAGCGCTTCCTAGGTTTTGCCAACTTTTACCGCAGGTTTATCCGAAACTACAGTCAGACTGCCTCCCCTCTCACAGCTCTCACCTTGATCAAGACGGTTTTTTCCTGGACTGCCGAAGCTAATGCAGCATTTGTTAGATTGAAGTCTCTGTTTTCCCAGGCACCCATCCTCATCCAACCAGACCCCAGTAAACAGTTTGTGTTGGAGGTGGATGTTTCCGACACGGGGGTTGGAGCAGTCCTCTCCCAAAAGTCTGACAAGGACCTTAAGCTCCACCCATGTGCTTTTTTTTTCCCGCAGACTCACGCCAGCCGAACGTAATTATGATGTGGGAGATAGAGAACTGCTGGCAATTAAGTTGGCTTTAGAGGAGTGGAGACACTGGTTGGAGGGAGCGGAACATCCTATAGTGGTTTGGACGGATCACAAGAACCTGTTGTACATCCAGTCTGCAAAGAGATCTAATCCTCGCCAGTCTCGATGGTCCTTGTTTTTCTCTCGGTTTAACCTGTCCATTTCCTACCGTCCAGGTTCCAAAAACGTCAAACCTGATGCCTTGTCCAGACTCTATACCCCTGACGACATGGAGGAGACCCCGGCACCTATACTCCCACCTAGTTGCACGGTGGGAGTGGTCACTTGGGAGATTGAGGACATCATCCGTCAGGCCCATCGTAACGATCCGCCCCCAGAGTCATGCCCACCAGGTAAATTGTACGTACCGACTTCCGTTCGGTCACGGTTCCTGCAGTGGATCCATGCATCCAAGTTCTCCGCTCACCCAGGCATAGGCCGCACTATTGGGTTGATAAATCGGAGATTCTGGTGGGCATCTGTTCATAAGGATGTAAAGGAATTTGTCTCAGCCTGTCAGTCGTGCTCTAGGAATAAGTCCTCCAGTCATCCTCCAGCGGGCCTCCTTCAGCCTCTGCCAACCCCCAAGCGACCGTGGTCCCACATCACCGTGGATTTTGTGACAGGGCTGCCCACCTCAAAAGGTATGACAACCATTTTCACCATCATTGACCGTTTCTCCAAGGCCTGCCATCTCATCCCGCTTCGCAAACTTCCCACAGCTAATCAAACTGCACTGTTGTTGGTCAAACATGTATTCAAGTTGCACGGCATTCCCCAGGAGATTCTCTCTGACCGTGGCCCCCAGTTTATCTCCCAGGTTTGGCGTCAGTTTTGCTCAGCTCTGGGTGCCAAGGTCTCCCTGTCCTCCGGATATCATCCCCAGACAAATGGGCAGACTGAGAGGATGAATCAGGAGCTGGAAGCCGCCCTTCGTTGCCTCACATCCTCCAGCCCTGAGGACTGGGCCCAGTACTTACCGTGGGTTGAGTATGCGCACAATANCGCACCTTGTAAATAAAATCACTTACCTTAAGCTTTGTCTCCGTGTCTGGTTTCGGCTTCGCTCCTTGGACAGAAAACCTGGTTTATGTCAGGAACACCAGACATCTCTCCATAGTCATTCAACTGCCTGATTGTGAACACTCCATCCTGTTATGAAACTTCTTCTCTCTGTAGTACAAAAACATTAAATACAAAGAAAAAATGCAGATTAATATGATTTACAATATTCACTTTAAATTTTCACATCATTGTCCTTCCAACCTGGTCCTCGCTGAGGATGTTCAGGCATGAAGCGAGCAACATTCTCCCCTCCTTTATCACTGCGAACCTTTGCTGAACTCCAAACTGCTGGACTGTGGTAAGAAAGGCGTTCAGTACAGTGGAAGCTCTATTGTTATTGCTGGCACGGAGGTACATGACCTTTCTGCTGTAGCCATCAATTCCTCCATGGATCACAATTCTCCAACTGCAATCGATCATTTCTATAGCGCTTTACAAAAACAGTGATGGTCACCAAAGTGCTTTACAAAATCAGTATAAAGAGAACATGACAGCAAGTTAAAAGCAAGAAAGACACGATAAAATATCATAGACAAGATAAAAGCAGAAGTGTCACCACATATTTAAGTTATAGGCTTACAAGAGAACAAATACTCAAGTAAAGTACAGATAGTCAAAAAAATGTACTTCAGTACAGTACAGTACTCTAGTAGATGTACTCCATTACTGTCCACCACTGCTGATGAGTAAAACTGTGTCCATTAAAGCAGTGTTAAACTGCAGGAAAATTAATTAATTTGAAAATAAAAAGTATTTCCTCAATAAGGAAGTGTTTCTTGCTACAGAGGTCACCAAATGAAGACTCACCAGATCAACTTGTGATTTCCATCAATGTGCCATAAAGCATTAGGTGCTGGTACGGAGTATACTCTCCTTGGAATAACTTTGATTCAAAGCCCTCTATAAAGCATGCCAACAGCCTCATGGTTTTAATTACTCTAAATCTTTGAACCCTGAAGAAACACACAAAAAACAGGATAAGCAAAACTGGGTGATTTTCATGCCATCATTGTTTTGGCATGGAACAAAAGCTTACCTTAGTCAAATACTGTTCAGATATCCCCTGATCGTTTTGATTCCTGAATCAGGGAACTACTGAGTGAAACCTCTGAAATCTTCATTGGAAATGTTACTGTACTTCATTCTCACTGACAAACAATATTCAGTCATTCTCTGTAACCAACCCCAAACAAACGTGCAATTTCCTAAACAGTAAAATTAAATTCAAGGAGAAACTGAAGTTGTTCAGCTGAAATATCCCAGAACGGGCGTCCTCTCTCTCCAGTTCTGATCACAGCTGGTTTAAATCCATGTCTGGCTGATGTTTTACCTCTAGTAAATGTCACAGACAGTGCAGTGGGGTTTTCTTTGATGATTTTGTTTGGATTTACTTTGAGTGTGTAGTGTGTGGATTGTATATTTCTATTTGTGTTTTGGGTGTTTTTCACATTTGTTTGGATTGAGCATGTTTTTCACTTGGCTTATTATTAGCACCTGCTGTTGATTGCCCCTTCTCCCTGAACTGCAACTGTCAGACTCCAATTGGCTGGGAGGAGGTACTTCTGGCCTACTTAAGCGGGACAATTAAGATCAGGTGGAGAGAAAAAAGTAAAAGAGAACTGAGGATCCACCCCACGGCTTGGCTCCAAAACCCGGTCGATCTGTCAACCCTGCGGCGAGGTGGCTTGGTCTTTTAATCAACGCTCGCAATCATCTAGCTAAAGGAAAGTGACCATATCTTCTTGGGCATATTAGCCCACCTTTTTCTTGCGGTTGCTTGGACGGGTTCTTAGTCCCCAATGTTGTTTTTCAGAGCACACGAGTGAATGCAGGACGTCGATGTGTAGCTGGGCCAAGCAGGCTTGAAAGGACCGAATAAGTGGACGTGGATGGCTTCACTTCCGGGTTCATCAGAGTGGAGCTACAACCATTGATCTTTGTGCAGGCGGATGGGACTGCTCCCTGGCAGGATGGTGTGATGATCTCCCTCTGCTGGCATGGTGACAGACTTTTAATGTTGAATTGAACTGAGCTGTGAGGATTGGAACTTTTGGACTATTTGCTGTTTTGGTAACCTGTTTTTAATGCTAGCTTTTACTTTTCAGGTCTTTATCTTTTTTTATACTAATGCCTGTTAGCATTCCTTTTGTTGACCAATAAATTATGATTGAACTTTTTAAACAATTTGTGGTAACCATCTTTTCACTGTGATTGTGTGACGGGAAAGTTAACCTAAAAAAAAAAGGCAAAAACAGCTAAAAGCTGTGACATTTCCACCTCCCCTTTCCCGATCATTCAATAAACATCTTAACTGATTCTTGTTCCCCTGAGTTGTGTTCTGCATGTGGGTTAGAGTCCTTAAACCCACCATGACACTGCACAAAAGGTTTACACGGTGTGACACTTGCCAAAGGGGGTGATATTTGGTGTTGACTATGCAGATCTGCAAAACCTTATTTCTGATTAGCAAAATATTGGAGGGGATATAATGCTCAGCTGAAATGTTAAACAAATGTGTCATCTTTATGCCTTTTGGTCACTTTTTATTTCTTATCTGTTCACAGTTACAATGGTGACCAGTTGCTTTTTTTTCACAGAATAAGTCACAAGCATGCCAAATGTCAAAAAGAAAACTCTGCTAGTGATGGTATGATGTGCAGTTCTATGTAAAAGTCTTGAGCCAAGTCACAACTTTTATTGCTTCAAAGAGCTTAGCAATAGTTCATTGTGCTTTGTGGAGGTCTTAAAACCTTTCTTTTCTTTTAAATTGCTATTTGGATTTGTTTAAATGTATTAGCAACCAGGTAAACTAAGCGAACATAAAGAAAACAATATTACTAAGTGGTATACTTGTGATTCAGATGGCATAGCCATTGCTGTTGTAATTGTTGGTTAGTTACAGGCCACCATCCCTCAAAAGGACAGCAAGGGGATTAGAGGTAACTTGAATCACTGTTGCTGCAAATCCTACTTCCTGCAAGGATCATAGATCACTTAAGGCTCATTTAGACACATCAGTAGACATCTACTAAAGCTGTGCCAGTGTATACCTGTTGAATGTGACAGAGTGAGACAGAAAGGAGAATCACTTCATGTCTACTAGTAAAAGCTGTGGAGTGTATGTCACTGCTTTGGCTTTCATCCAGACCATCCATTAGGTCGTCACCAGACCAGAGCAAAGAAGCAAGTGAAGAAATAGTCCAGTTTGATGCTTGTATCTTGTAGGGACTTTCAGTGGAATAATGAAAAGGAAGAAGAAAAGGAAAATCACCTTTACAAACATTTTTTTTAATCTCAATCAGTTTCACAGGGAAATGTCATCCCCTCCATTACGGAAAGTTGTAGCTTTGTGGTTGTTGGAACTGGGGAGGAAGAAAGTCGTGACATGCTTCTCCCATATTAAATTCCATCCTAAAACTTTGCACTCATCAATAAAAACATGCAAGTATATGTGATCAGTAATATATATTTGTTTTAGATTTTAGATTTGGATTCTAGAGAAGAGTTTTTTCAAAGTCAAACTTCTCACCTATGTTTGATTTATTTATAACTATGTCGTGATTAAAAAGAAAAATAATTTAAAAAAATCAATCCATGATTGTCGAGACGTTACTGTGGGCCAAACACAAGCAACAAGGATAGTTCCCTCCTCTGGATAGTCATTGCTTGTGTGCATTTTCACAACTTACTCCTCACAGCTTTAATAGAAAGAGATATAAATTTATAAGCAAGTGTTTCTGTCCAAGTGTTATTTATTTAAGAAAACAGTGCTTATTACATGATCAAACTGTAGTTTTTTTTGTTTTTTTTTTAGCCAGCCCTACTGTATCTTTTTTTTTTTTTTACAACTCTAGTACAAGTCTATTTACAGGATCCACCTAACGGAAACATACATGTGGGCCTTTATTAATTACAAAATCCTCAAGTGTTTTTTCAAAAAATAAAAAATACCTATAGATGATTGAGAGATAAATAGATAAATACACAAACATCTGATTTAACTCAATCATTCAATAAATAAATAGAACAATAAATAACATTCAAAACATCTTTGGCCAAACTTGGGCCACCTCATTCTCCCCACAGAGCTGACATCGGTCTTAATGTCAGAGCACAGTACAGCATGCTGACTCAATGAGCTTAGTCTATGGGGCTTCAAGGTACAAAAAAAAAAAAAAAAAAAGAAAAAATGGACATGTGCCATGAAATAGCAAGTGAAAGAACAATTATATTGAGGCACTTTAAAGGATGTTCCAGGAAATGACAACATTTCCGTGCATTTTCCCCAAGAGGAAACAAAATGTAAGACAAGAAACAACATTCAATTGACAAGAAATTGAATGGCTGCTCATATAATCATGTCAGCATGAGTTCCCTTATTTCTTCTTCTTCTTTTTTTTTTTTGTCTTTTATTTCTTTTTTACAATTTTGGGATTGAGCATAATAAAGTACCATAAAAAAAACCAGTGAGACAAAAAACGTAAAAAAAAAAAAATAAAAAAGGAAAAGGAAAAAGTAAACAATAAAAGCATGTCATACTTGATAAAACTGATAAAAAATATGACAAAAAAATCAAATAAATAAAAAACAGTTAAATTGTTACTTTTGGAGTCCGTGAATAACATCAATGTGTGTTCTCCGTGTTTGTCGAATTCGACTGAGTTTCTGACTGTTCTCCAAATATCCCTGCCAGTGTCTTAAAGCGAGGCCCCCAATCACTGAGGTAATCGTAGTCTTCCTCAAAGTCTACTGCGAGGGACTCGATGGAGCTTAGAGACTCTGCCACAGAGCCATCACCTTCGTAAGCATATGTGGCCAAGGAGTCGTATGGTGGGGCCGAGTTGTCCGTGTCATGTTCTTTCAGACGCTGGTTGATGAAGTCTCGGATGTCTGCGCTGTCCTGAGAAACCGGGGGCCTGGGGCCTCTCCTCATCTCAGGTTTGACGTCCCTGCGGTACAGGTTCTCCTTGACAACCTTGGGATTACGAAGCGTCCCCATGTCAAAAGCGTGCGTGTCCTCTTCCCCTCCCCCTTCATCGTCATAATGGATGACATTATCTCGGATGTCCTCCTTAGATGACATGAGGGTTTCTTTTTTCTTCTGTCTTCTTAAGCCCACATAGAGGACAACGATAACTAGGGAAACAAATTAAGATTTTCACATTAGACCACTTACAGATCCACTCTACTGTCTTTGAGCTTTTCTTGTCAAGGAAACTCTTCAAAGAATAGCTTTGTGTGATTTGCAGCTCAAAACAAGCCAAGGTCTTAAGATAAAAAAAAATAAAAAAAACAGCTTGAACATAGTTGCACTTAATTTAAATGTCAGTTGCAGTCTCACTAACAATAAACGTAGCAGATCTGGCAATGCTGACTGTAAGTCTACCTTTTTTAGTGGTAAATTTCTCTGGTATAAGGCTTTACACATGCACAAAGGCAGTAAAACTAACCTATTGAAGAGGTCCCTTATGGGTACAGATATTGAGATACTCTATTTGAAGTTGTGCTAGGTAGAAAATAAGGAGTTCCTGGCTTGTAACCATGGACTGTGCAGTTTTGAATCTGTTATTTATAAGTGGGGATTTTTTTATACATGGTTGACATTGCCAAAAATATTGATTTTAATTTTGGCAACAACTTTAAACAATAAGTTGTATATAAAATATAGACATTGTAAAAATCATGTTTTTTTTTTTTTTCAGTTTACCATTTCATGTAACCTTATGGAGTTAAAATAATCGTTTTGTAAAGTTTTCAGTAAGGTATGTCATTTTGTGTCTAGGTTTTGCTCATTTCAGCATTTAGAAAGTGTCTTTAGGTATCAGCTATTTTGGCTAAAATACTCTGACTTTTCTGGTCACACAATTTAGATTTGGCTTTTTTTTCTGCACGTCTAAAATCACCTGTGACATTACACATAGTTTATTTTACAGTTAAAAATCTCATTTATAACATGCAAAGACATAACTAAAAGGATGGACATTACTTTCTCCTAGTGAACATGTTAACACACTGGCATTTGCAATCAACTCAGAGTCCTGCTGTGCATAACTACAGACTTAAAGACCTAATAGCAAGACCGTTTTTTTTTTTTTTTCCTGAATCTTGTACAGATATAAATCTCACATGTTACAGAGTTCAAATTTCTGTTTTAATTCATTTTAATGAGATGTTAAAACAAAAATTATTTGCAGCCAAGATAAGTTTTACACAGATTAATGCTCATTTTAATCTTAATTTCTGGCTATTTCATGACTTGTAATTCAGTGTTCCAGTGATTTGGTTTGAGTACCAATAATTGTGCATTTGCAACAACAGGCAACGCACAAACTTTACACATTATTGAAGGTTGAATTGCACTGCTGACAGTATATCCAGGACATCAGTTTGTTTTGTTCACACAAGCCAACATAGGTTGTCTAAGGTTCTGCATATTTTAGACACCACACTAGACAACCATTGTATTTTCTTTTTTTTTAAATGCATAGCAGTAAATTTTCTACTCTGCCTTCTCTCCTGTCAGTGCAATCTGTCTTACTCTGTCTATCTCCCCTCTGTGTCCTTTACTCTGTATATGCACTGAATAATGCAATAAATATGTGTTTTTCTTCTGGGTTTGTGATATATGGCTGCACCTCGGAGGTGCAGCAATAGCCAGAATAACTCTGAAATCTGTCAGTAAAATGAAAGAGTCAAATAAATACATTCAAACTGGAAAAAAAAGAAGGAAACGGAATGGGTCTCTTTATTTAAACCTTTTTTTTATATAACTTCCTCTCTCCTTTTTATTTCCCGAGAATTGTTTTCTGTAGTATGCTAGCTCCCCCTAGTGACACTATTGTAGACTTCAGAAACATCTAGCTTAAGTAGGGCACCCTGGTTGAACACCAACTTGTCACGAGGTCTACTCAATCCACGTCTGTTTGGAGAAAATAGATATGCAAATCAAACTCTCAGCACTGGTTTGTTTAATTTACATCTTTTCCCCTCACAAGACAAGTGGGTCATCACAACAAATCTTGCACAGAAGCAAAGTAGCTCTATGGAAATGCTCACAGTGTGAGTTCTGATTCTCTCTGCCACTTCCCTTCTTAGGGACAGCATGGCAGTTCGGCATCATCCTCAGCCTTGAGGCGCTGAGTCAACTTGAAGCTTTGAAGACGGTCTTCAGATGAAGGCAACACACTGACACAGCTCTACAGCATACCACCACAATCCACTCTTTGCTTTTATGATTGATAAAAGAAAACAGTTAAACTTAAGTGAATATTTTACATAAATACATTCATGAGGCCCATGAAAGAGGATTAATTATGAGTCATAGTTGTAATTATATGGGATTCTGTGTTAGACTTTAAATTAGAAGGAGATGGAGAAAAAGTAAATACAGCTAAAATCAAAGGTCATTGCTACCCTTGACTTCCAGCGTAAAACAAGAACTCCTTTAACAACCACCCACACCACGTTCATGATTTGGAAAATGATGCCATAAACCTACATTTACTTCTTCCCGACTATGCAGATGAGTTTGAAAATTAATAGCAGAAGATTAAGGGGGAGTTTTATAACCCTGACCTTGTGGGAAACATAAAAGGCTGTAACTTGGGAAGCATTGACAGGGCAGCAAGATTGAATTTAGTTTATAGAGCTAAGCGACCCTCCCTTTAATCTTTAACGTCTCATTGAATGCCCAAATTCACATGGGTTCTATAATTAAATGCAAACACTTATGGAATGAAGCTAGCCCAACTCTAGTGGTCATCCATGATAAAGAACAGGAAGCCATGTCAGCATGACATAAAGACATTTCCAGTGAAAATGTAGCATCATTAATAACTAAAACATATATTAATGTGTAATTTGTGTCTAAGTCCTTAAGCAGAAATTGCCCGTGCTTTTGTAATTAGTCTTTTGCTATTTCTTTCAAAAATCCAGATAATCCAGAATGTGGAAAAGACTGACAGGTGTGCTGACAAGCCAGAACACTTTTAGAAGAAAATGGCTCAATGTTTTATATGGTCCTGTTTGACCAGACTCACCTCCTTAAACAAGCTCTGTGAAATTCAGCTAAGGAACTTTGATATTCTTGCTGACAAAGAGTGGAACGGATCAAACACATAAAGACAAAAAAATAAATAAATAAATAAATAAGTAAAAGAAAACCTCCTGAACTTTCAAGGCAGCTCAAATCACCAACAGTACAAGAATAGTGGTGGAATAGAAATGTCAGTAGTTTGACATTTCATAAAATGTCAACTCGTCTCTTTTTGACAAGAGTTAGACGGGAAGATCAATACCACTCTACCAGAGTCCAGTAGCCGCTTTGAGACTGCAAGGCAACCAGTGGAGAATCCAGGACGTCAGTCTATCCGCGGCTAAGAAATAGCCAAGCACATACACCCCATTAAAACTCGAAGGCGTAGTTTTTATACCAAATTAAACAACTGAGATGTGTATCTGCAGCTGGTTTTGGCAGAGCTGATTAGTTTACTTTTGTACTCATAAAACTACACAGACAGCTTTATCTCACCTCGGATCTCTAGGCTTTGCTACGTCTTGCTATTGGTTTAAATTTAACCAGGACGTGAATGAATGAATGATTTATTTGTCATATGCAGGTTAACACAGATTCAACAATGCAATGAAATGCTCTAGATCAGAAGAACTGTTCGACTCGCTATAAAAACAATAAGTACTAATAGCATGCAATAGAAGTACAAAATAAAAGTGAAAGAAAGAAATATAATATTTACAAAGTACAAAAAAAATAGTAAACAATTTAGTAGAATATAACACTGCAGGTAGGATAAATAAAGTATAAATAGAGTATTTTACTGGTAGTATAATTGCTTAAATGATTATTGTATTGCGCATGATATATATTGCACATAACATATATTGCACATGTTGTGTGGCAGGGTTTTGCCCAGGTAGTAAATGACAATGTGATGAGTTATGATGGTAAGGTAGTGACATACATGATAGTCACATAGCGCAATAGCAATGGACATATTAGTTGTCACAGATGTAGTGTATTATTGTCGTTCCTGGTATCAAGCATTAGCACCTAAATCTATTTGATTAAACTGCACATTATATACTGGTATGCATTTATATAATTCTCACTATTTTTTAAACGGACAGGGAAGTATAATTATAGATCAGATGAGCAGACTGTATATGATAATTTCAAGAAAATAAAAATAAAAAAAAAACTGTCAGAAACACTGACAGTTATGTTTCGCACCATTTGAAAGTGTCAAAGGGTGCCGATAAAACTGTAGGATTCCAAACACGAGTTGAATTGTAACTATCAGTGACATTATAATAAAATTTGTATTTTTCATGACAAATCTCACCTAGGAGGATGATGATGCACAGGAGTATGGCAATAAGAGCTCCTGTGCTTAGACCCACAGGCAGAAAGATGGCCTCGGCACTGCATGTTAACAGGGATCCGTCCATTTCGCAGCCACACACACGGATGGTGAGCGTCCCCGTGCTGCTCTTGGGTGGGTAACCGTTGTCTTCGATCACAACAGGCAGGAAGTAGATCTCCTGCAAACGTCGTCTGAAGCCACTCCGCTTTGTCACAATCCCAGCCGTGTTATCTGAAAGAAACAAGGCAAGGTTTTTGCATTCAAAAAAATCTTTATCAAAAGCAAAAAAAAAGAAGTTCTGCAAAACATACATTTTGTGAGAATGATGTTAGAAGAAACTTAAACAGTTGTGAAGTTTTAAAGCTCTCTGCAGGTTAAAAAAGGTTTTGACAAAGTGAATAAAACATCTTTCTTTCAGTGTTACCTTACATCAATCAGACTAACCTAAAAGCTTCATCTCAAGTGTGGAGGTCCAAGTATGAGAGATGATTGATATATATATATTTATATATATATTTCTGTCTGTCTGTTAACTCTGATTTTAAATACTCTTCAAATGCCTCTGAGATTCAGATGAATAACTTTTCCATATCAAAGTCTTGTCTTATCAAAGTTCTCATTATTTTACATCATTCACTTTAAAAGCTGCAAATGTCTGACCATACCCAAATCACTGTATTACATTTTAACTTTTTCCTTTTTTCAATTTTTTTTTAATCTATTGAGAATGGTTCTTATCTCGTATTCTCTTTGCTCAACACAGATAAATACCAGATTAGCTATGATAGATACATGCTGAACGCTTCCCCCTCTCCCCCCCACAAAGGGACCAACTCGAGAAGACAGCCGGAGGTGTAAGGATGGCAAGTTGAATAGAGGGCGACAACGAATACAAGAGAAAGGGAGCGTGTCAGTTTGAACCTGCCTGTTCCTGTCTTCTGCAGCCACGCTGTCTGACCCCTGTCAAGCTAAGTTTGTTGAACTAACAAAGCCGAGCACTCTTTCTTGACAGGAGGTCAGGCATTTTAACACACCTTGCATGTTGTGCAAAGCCGCAATTTTGTTTGTGCTCTCCCTCCCCCATGTCTCGCTGAACCCGTGAGCATTTCCTTTGGTGTTTGTGTCTCCTGTCCCTGCCTATCAGATCCCAGTTTGAATCAAGACTGTGTGTTTCCAAAGCTACTGGCAGCCAGGAAACTGAAAGACAGTGCGTCCAAAAGGTAAAAGTGGATCAGAGGTTCAGACCTGGCCTTGTCAAGGATTGTGAATGCATTTGTTTCCCTGGCCCCATCCTGCCATGTCCCACTTTTCACTGCACGTCATTCTGGTTTGACTTCAAAGGACTAGGCGAGTGCACGCTGCACAGTGTCACATTCGGCCTTATCATACTACTGGATGCTTTAATGTTATTTTCAGAGGTGAAATTTGACACTGTAAAAACCTTACAGTAGCTTCAACCACTAACTGATCAAGAGTCAAGCTTATTAAGCATCAGATTGTTTAATTAATGTATTTATTTTGTACAAAAAGTTGTTGAAAAAAAAAAATAATAAGTTGCTTTTTATCCACCAAATTAGCTTTGGTTCTTTGAGCCCTCTCGTTCAGGATTTTTGGAACCTTGATCTTGTTTAGTGGCTTTCCAGAGTTTGAGAGAATAACCTTTTTCATCACTGAGGTGACATCAGTGAGGCACCTTCTTTCTGTTCTTGCTGTCCAATCAGCAATTGGAAGGCATGTGTCATATTCCAACTGGGACCTATCTTTCCAAGGTTTGTGCTAATCTTATTTTGTTAAAATGTATCCAAAAAGCAATCCAAAATGAAACCAGCTCAAAGTAAAACCATTTTATCAGTATGAAACAACTGTTTCAGTAGCTGTCTTTTTTTTTTTTTTTGGTTCCTTATCTGTTCTATTAATTATCAGATAAAGAGAGACATTTTAAATTTGTTCCATAGCTTAAAGAATACATTTTTAAAGTGTTTTAATTCCAATTTATGTGTGTGCTTGTAAGTCTGTGTATGTGTATGGGACTAAGTAAACACTTACTTCCAAAGTCTCGGATTGTGAAATTCTTGTTCTTAATGTCTTCCTTTGACGTTCTAAAGGAGAACTGTTGTCCAGCA
Organism: Kryptolebias marmoratus; assembly: GCF_001649575.2. Lineage (NCBI taxonomy): Eukaryota > Metazoa > Chordata > Actinopteri > Cyprinodontiformes > Rivulidae > Kryptolebias > Kryptolebias marmoratus. Next base: position 9,728,011 of record NC_051450.1, on the reverse strand, counting down.
CTTGATAGATCTTCATCTTTTGCACCAAAGATTTGAATCACCTGGTAGGGATAACAACAAATATATCAGTTATAAAAAAAACACCTTATTTAATTTAAACTGTTACAGCTAGATTAACCTAACTTAGTGTCATACATCTGGGATACACTGGTTGTCTTTGAGAACATTAGGCACAGCAAAAAAAAATCTGATTTTTACAGTCGTAAGGTGAAAAAAAAAAATAATACAACACTGAACAGAAGTGCCAACAAGTTCTGAGCAGAACGCATGGCTGACTTGTCAGTTCTAGAACCAGGCAGTGAATTGGTCTCTCTGTCATTTTGGATACAGCCACTGAGCACTTGATTGAAAACTTTGAATGTCTCCATCACCTCAAAACATGCTGTGATGGATTAACTTCATTTAAAGCTGCTGGATCTTGTTCAGTGGTTATAATTCCAGAGTGAGCCACACCAACGGCATCATGTTGAAGTATTTCTCTGATTTATTCATTATTTTTTATTTTATTTCTAGTGAGATTTATTTCCTTTGTCTCAAAAAATAAAAAAAATAAATAAAAAAGCATAAAACCCTGGATGTTGAAATCTTAGACATCTGCACCCAAGCTATGGAACTGTTTATTTGTAATTTTGCTATGCATTTTCTCTACCTAATGAGTTTACTGATGCTATTTTGTTAGCTGTATATATTACACTTCTGATTCTGCTGAGATTGTATAATCATGAGCTCAGTGATTGCCAATCTACAAATGCAACACACAAAGACCTTTTACAATGAACTCCAGAAATCTCTCTTTATGCTAGTTATAAGTTTTATTTCCTCTTGAAGAGGAGTTGATAAATTGTTGAATAATATTTGACATTTTTTATAGAAATGTTAATGATGCTTAGATTCTCAGTCACTCAGGTCATGTTGATCCTTTATGCTTGAAAAGAAAGCAGCTAGACTCATTTTCTTGGTTATTGAAGGTTACATACACTATCTTATAATCCGTAAGGTTTCATCAAAATGTCATCAGAAGTAAAAAAAAAAAACATTTAATGAGATAAAAAAGAAAAGAAAAGAAAAAGTTGACTAAAACAAAAACTAACTAACTAACTTATATGCTCTTCCATCTTCCAACACACAGTTGATTAATTTAGCCACCAAATGTATAGAATTTATTTCCATTTGCTTCCCTACTATCATTAAACTTTGTTTGGAAGGATTTAATGTCCTTCTAATGCAGCTGTACAGCTATTCTGCTGCTCCTCACTCTCCAGGCTTGACCCGCTGAAGACCTCGTGCCCTGGATCCCCCACATGCAGGAGCGAGTAATCAGCCCTGCTGTCTTGTTACATTATTCTAACTTGGTTGCTCTCTCTGTTTGCCCTCTTAGTATTTGAATAAAAATCCCTTCTGGGGAGTAAACCTGACACTAGGTGTGATGAGTGTCCTGTCGTGCTCCCCATGGCAGATGTAAAGTTCACACTCTCAGTCCCCTCCAACCAACTAAGCTCTGTGATGAATACATTTTGCTGAAGCTAACAATTACTAGAGACTAATTTACTGGTTTATGTCATTTCAGTTGGTAAATTAATAATTTCTGTATAATTGCAAAAGTTCATCAAACACTGCTTTAGGCAGATTGCAATGTTTTGTATAATATATTCCTAAAAAATAATAAAAATGAAAGTGAAAAAAAATGTTTCAACTCTTAAGTTTTAAAACTCTATTTTGATGAATCAAAAACACAAATGTACTACAAAAACAAACACAAGAGGTGTGAATGTTTATTTTAAAATAAAATAAAATAAAGTTTTTTTGTTTTTTTTTTAGCAAAATGGCACATTATTCATAAAGAACAAAGCTATAATGAATGCATTGGTCCCACTAAAGCTATATATTTAATGATGTTTGTGTAAGTCACTTTTTCATGTGTAATTTCAGAGAATCAGCCATTTATGCTGTTAAATCAATTGAATATATGTATACTTGAATCAAACAAAAGTCAAGTTAAGTTTGATTCAATTTATTAGGCTCAACATGTCCTGGATGACTGAGAATCTACATCAGCATAATGTTTGTTAGAATAGTGTTCAAAAACCAATTAATGTACCATATATAAGCAACACTAATCACCTTGTTTTGAAAGCACTCAGTTTTAGCTCCTGTGTCTTTAATTCTTTAAGCTACCCAGCTACTTCTGTAACATACCCAGACAGCTGTGATTGGTCAGAAACAGTGAAGTGCAAAACAGCTGCTCTGTACTTGACTGTTTTTTTTTTTTAAGACATTCCAAACAAGTCATCACGCAGATGTTATGCAAATGTGTTTTACAGTGTAGTCAAAGGAGGGAAGAAATATACTTGTTTTATAACAAGTTAGCAGGTGCTGTTGGAAAAAAAAATGTAAATGTGAACTTTGGTGTTCATCACTTGGCAGACCGTTTAGATGCATAAAAAGCTATTGAACGCTGAAGGGAAAGAAACAGCCGAAACAGCTTGGCATGGGCTTTTTAATTAGAATTTGTCATGTAGAACTCCTCCTTTTCTTGCATTCAAACGCACTTCCCACCTCCCTGTGATCACGAGCGGAGCTGTTACGGCTGTAAAAGCCTACTCCTGTGTGCTGTTGTATATGTTAAAGCTTCAAGTATATTTTGCTTTCACACTCAGCTGCATTGTAAGTAAAGAAAGATAAGAGTGCCAGCTAAATGCTGTAACTATCACTGTAATTGCCTCACCATAATAAGCTGATTCACTGGTTTAGCATTTCAATGCTGCACGATAAATTGCAAAGCAAAATCTTTAAACAAGAGAAACACATTAGAGAACCGGCTGCACTAAATGCACCTAATATGTATTGATTTGGGTTTTTTTGTTGTTGTTTCCTTTGATATTGCTTTTTCCCATTTTACACTTGACCAGTTGATTCTGGCTAGAGAACATGTGAAATAAGGAAATGTCCTGCTGTCTAACTTTGCCTCAACGGTGATCTTTTTCATTTGTAAATCTCTGCTCGCCTTCCTGATCTTGACGCACATTTAACTGAAAATAATCAGTCGATTTCCTTGCTTGGCTTCATTCCGGTTACAGATTATTTTCAATCAGAGGAGCCTCAGCACGAGACACTTCACTACAAGCAGTTTGTATGTATTTTAGCTGTGTGAGTGAAGATAATCATCAAGGGGGATGTGTGATGGATTTTTCAAGAGAGAGATCTGCAATTCTTTATCATCCCCCAGCTGTGTGCAACACCTGGTAGAGTCACGCTGTGGAAACACTGCAGGGAAGTGTGCATGCTGGAATGGGGGACCATGAGAGGAAGCACGGAAGGAAAATAAGTGGGGCAAAAAAAGGGAAAAGGGAAGATAAAATGAAGATTATAGGGAATGGATAAAAGAGTTTAAAAAGCAAATGAGAGGAAAAATTATACATTTTAAATACAAGACATTTTTTGCAAGATGATTGCACCTGATCTGTACAAAACGCTGTCTTTATGATGTTTGCACTCAAAATACAGTGGTGAAAAGAGAGAAGACAAGTGAGAAAAAGCAGCACAATATCATAATAATATGTTGATAATTAAAACATAGAACTTTGTTTTAAATATATTCTCTTTTAAGTTTTTCAACATAATGTCACTTTTGGAGCCCAAAGAAATGTAACCTATATGGTACAATGTTTTGGATATCTGTGAGAGATATTGATTTTCCCCCAAAAGGTTAAACTATAATTTTGAGAATTTTAAAATAAACCAGATACATATTAAGGGGTTTTAGTGTTTTAAATTTCTTGTACAAAATTTGCCCATTCTGTGATGTGATTAGAAGTCGAACTGTTTTACAAATGACATAAATTTAAATATGAACTATTATTTTACAACATGTATTATAAGCATATAATTTCATTGTTTAATGGGAGTTTTAAAAAAACGAAGTGTACAAAGACATAACCATTCACTCTTTCTCTCACATCTAGGGACAAATTAAAATAACCAGTTATTCTAACATGTATGTTTTTGGTTTGTGGGAGGAAACCAGAGTACCCTTAGAAAACCCAAACATGCACAAGGAGAGCATACAAACTCCACACAGAAAGGCCAGGAGGGGAACCTGCAACCCTCTCGCTGTAGGGCAACAGCTCTTACAACTGTGCCCCAGTGCCGTCGCTGCCAGAAAAAAAAAAAAAAAAGAAAAAAAGCCTTTACACTCATTAGGAGGCTGATGCATTGCACCAGATTTAGCCCATGGCTAATGTTCATCTGTAGTCAAAAGATCAATGGTTGGGTGGTGGAGGCAACAGATCCAAAAGAGTAAACAGACATCCCTCTTTCCAGCAACACTTTCCAGCTTCTCCTGGGAGATCCCAAGACCCCTTCCAGGCCAGCGAGAATATATATAATCCCTCCAGCAAGTTCTGGGTCTCCTCCAGGGTCTCTTCCCACTGGGACATGCCCTGAAACTCTTCAGAAGAATGACTCCAAGAGGCTTCCTAATCAGATGCAGGAGCCACCTCAGCTGACTTCTTTCAATGCAGAAGAGCAGTGCAGACACAGCTCTTGTGTTGGTTATGCAGCGATACCCTTTAAAACCAGCCTCTGTACCCCATACATCAATCATCAATCATCAGTCATCAATATTGACAGCAGCACTGGCTCCTAAAAAAATGTGAGTGAATTCTCACATGCTTTCAAACCATCATGAAGTGTTCTTACTCTAAACAAAAAAAAAGTAGCTTGATCAAAAGCTGATTAGTTTTATTTATGTATCTATTTTAGCTGTTTTGCAGGGACTCTACAGTGCAGTCAACTTGGAGGACCTTGTAATCAGTTGGAATCTTGTGTGCAGCCTTCTTTTGTTAAGTTCAGGTGTTGCAAGTTTTATATTTGTGTTACTACTGTGACTTGTCAACCTTTCCCCCAACAATCAGCAGCCATTAGCTTCCCTGAAATTTAAAATGATTGATGCCCAGAAAGCAGGAGAATGTGGTTAGAAGACAGCAAAGCATTTTCAGCAAGCTGCTTCATCAGTCTGTAACATAATTAGAGAAAATGCAGCAAACAGGAACTGTAGAGGTGAAGGTGACTTCAGAAAGACTGTAAAGACAAGTTGGAGTAAACTTTGTCAGCACAAACAATGCCTTCTTGTAAACTGTCTGCAGTGAGAAAAGGCATATTTCGTGGAAAATAGTTAAAAGTTACATAACAACCTGTTCAGTCCGATGCAAGGGTATTGACTTTGAGTCTGTGTAGTGACTGATGACATGAAATATTACTCTGTTTGAGAGAATAATAAATGACCCCAATTAAGTTGGGCACAGACAAACGAGAAATCTACTTTCTGTGGAAATGCTCAGTACTTGCCATGCATCATTCTCTACAGTGAAACCTAAACATCCACATGAAGTCATTTGAAGCAAAACACTTTCAAATAGAGGATGTCTTTGATAGGGTCTTTCTGAATACAATGCAACACTTGAATCTATTAGGAGGGCACTGTGCTCACTTTCCAGCATGAAAGCTATTTTGTGTCAATCACGTGGGAAGAAAACCTGGCACATTCACATGCCAGGGAAGACAGTGATGCCTCTAAATGAAGGGCACAGCCATTGTTTTGATCGTAACAAGCCTGAAAAACGAAAAAAAAAAAAAAAAATTCCTCAACCTGATGAGGCATCTACAATGATTTGATAGACTGCCAAGAAAGCTGTCCCTACTCCCCCTCAAACACAACGCTAACTGCATATAAATTCCAGCTAATGGGCTAATTTACAGGTGCAGGTAGTTTACAATGCAGCCAGGCAAATTCTCCACTGCATCCCAAATATGTATTCTGAAATGAACTCTGGGTTGCAGATATTCAAAGACCTGCTGCACTTCATGATTGCCTCGCCGACTGAATTGAACTATGTGACACAATCAGTTTAATATTTTGATTCGTACCTCTTATTGAAGAAGAAAATCGAATGAGGCAAAAAGGTTTTATTTAGGCAACCCACAGTGAAATCAGTTGCCAGGATTGCTTATTATAGACAAATCTGTACCCGTATTTCCAAGCTGCTTACAAATATTAGGGGTTATGGGTTGTATTATTATTTTTATTTTTGTCCCTTTAGGCTTGTTGCCCCAAAGAAATTTTCATATTCAACCTTTCTTCCATTTGGCATTTTGTCTTTTAGTCAAGCAAAAAAATAATTTTGTACGGTAGTTATTTTGCAAACAATGCTGATGAAATACTTAAGAAAAAAAAGTTTTAATCTAAGGTCATCATATGATGAGAATGGGCAGGATTAAAGATGTTTTAGTCAAAGGAAGGTATGCAGGATCTTATGTAATAACCTTAGATCTCATGAGATGTGTTACCACCTGAAGTATGTGTTGAGTGTGACAATCAGCTCCTACCTCAAGAAGTATAGCTCAAAACCTGTAAAATTGTATGTGTCATAATCATGTTGGTGTTAGCTAAGGTCAATTTGCTGTGGGGGTCATCTTGAATCACGTTGACACTGGGAGTTAATAAGTTTTAGATGTACATCTATCGATTACTTTCTAAAGGTTTCATTAAAATCCATCCAGTGGTTCATAAGACATTTTGCTAACAGACAGAAAGCTCTTGCGCCATCAGTTAGTACTCAAAGTATGTGTTGGGGTTGAGTTTCAACTACTATCACAATATTTTTTTTTTTTTTTAACATCTGTAAAATTGGATGAGTTATAGCTGTTTATGAGTTTACTAAGGTTACCTAATTCTGTCGGCCATCTTGAACAGGATTGACTCCAAAAGTTAACTGGTTGTAAATGTACACCCTATAACTACTTTGTTGGAGTTTCATGCAAATGATTCCTCTGGTTCATGATCATTTTGCTACACTACACATGTACACACACACACACCAGCAAAAACATTATCGCCTTCAACTGTAGGTGATAACTAGAGTTGGCAATAGGTGGAGTCATTTGAAAGGCTGCATGAAGCAGAAAATTGTTGTTTGCAGATTTAGGGTAACTTATCTTCTTGAGGATCAACATCTATAAACTAAAAAACACAACTTAAAAGCTCAACCTACTGCAATAAAATGTGTTCATTGTCTGTAATACACCATGTGCATGAGCCTGAAATATGCCATTTGACATAATTAGTTTACTTCAAGCACTTGCAGTATAAATAAGTCATTTTATATGTAAATTTTATAACAGATAATTGGGATGAGGAAGCTAAAATTAGTGAATGACTATGTGAAAGAAATGTGTATTTATAACAAGAATGTGGTATCACTCATTTTATTCTTCACACACTACAAAGTGTGTAATTGTGCAAAAGTATAAACACTTCTTAAGTGTTAATTTAAATTCCCGTCTTTACACGTTCAAACGTCACACCTATTGGTTCAATTTTATCAGCCTCCTTGGAGACATATCAGCTCGGTGGGAGCAGAAACACCTGTGGGAGCAGAAACACATCGGCAGCTGTCACCACACTAAAAATAAAAGTAAAAAAAAAAAAAAGATCCACCCCCCCCGAGACATGAGGATCTGACATGCACGGAAGAAGAGTAATTGTCAACGTACCTGCCCAACTTTAGCATTTTCACATACAAAGGTTTCGTAAGGGCTAGCCAGTTCAGGGGGGAACTCATTGATGTCCAGCACGTGGACGGTGACGGCCACTCGGCTGGTCAGAACTGGGCTGTCTGTGGAGGTAAACAGAAAAAAACAAAAGGGGAGTCTTTTCACAGCACTGACACCATGTGGCTACATGAAGCACTACGGCTTTATGACAAGCGAAAGTTTACATTTTTATCACTGTTGCAGGCGGTAGAAAGGCAGCCTGTTTGGATATAGAGTCAAAGTGTCCTTGAAAAAGATTCAGATGGGCTTACACTCTTGTAATATATAACCTGTAATATGACCAGAACACACTGAGACATAAACTGCACAGATGCTACCTTTTTATGATTATGTTAATTGACAATGTAAATTAGAAATAAACTCACTCTATAACTCCATCTAAAACATCCCCATTTTTATGAAATTTGTTTTTTTCTAAAAGGTTTTTTTTTTTAAACAACCTTTTTCCTCTGCGGTTTGAACAGTAAAACCCACAGCCAAGTGTAATTATTGTGTGAAAGCCCCCTTGAGTAAGACTAACTTGAATCTGGGTTTGCCTGTTTCATTGTTGCCTCTCTTCGGGGACACAACAGGGAAACGTTCTCTTTGTGAGAGAGGTAAACTTTATGGATTTGATGTGGGAATGGGCTTTGCTGTGCAGTCAGAGGCTCAGAGCATGCGTGTTTGTGTACATCTGTGTATAGGTGCATACTGTAGGTGCCTGGTTGAGGTGTGTAGGTGTGGGCTTGAGAATAGGGCGAGAGACGGGGGTCTGTGTAGTCATCACTAAAGGATTGGAGAAAGCAGCCGCGGCTCAGTTGGTAACCTGTCTCTGACCTTGGTGGAAAAAGCAATCTTCCCACTGTGGTATGACACAGAGCATGGGATTTGCTGCTTTACACTGACTGAACTATTAACATTTATGCTCACACAGTCAAAAAAATAGATTACATTTGTCATCAAAAATGTCTTCATATTCTTCTAGGGCAGTTACAGTTTTAATATCTATTTTTAATGTCCAGCGTTTATGAGTGCTGAAATGTACAAATTTCTTCTCTCATTTCAAAGATTAATCACTATTGCTATAGGTGATATATCATTTACCCCACTAGATGGAGCAATGGTACAGTAGTTACATTCAAATCTGACTTGCATCAGCAGTTTAAGTCCAATAAAACATGCTCTATGTATTTATATGGACCATGGAAAGCTTGCATTGGCATAAAATGCTTTGAAAGTGAGTGATAAAATTGTCTGAATACATGGATTCATTACGGCACATTACTTTTTTTTCTGTAATTAAACTCGATATAATGAAATAATTCTAATTTCTGCAAGCAGTCAAGCACAGATAGAAGATTCCTTGTGGATATTAATCTGTTAAAAAGAGCAACTGGCTGCAGATTAAGTATGCAAACTTGTAACACAAAACTTCATAAAAAGTGTGAAACTATATTCATTTGCTATAAATTGGGGAGGAAGCGTGCTCTGTAATTGCTTGCTGCCAAGGTTATTATTGCATTTAATAGATCTTCCTGCTAAAAATTGCCACCGGGTTGGGATGCCGAAAGAAAAACTGTAAACTCCTCCCATGCTCTTGTTTACCATATTCTCTGCTATGCATTGTACCTCAGGAAAGCTGTACAAACGCTGCTGCCTTTTGCTGCATGACTGCAGTGTTTGGATATGACCGGACACATCCCCAAGGTTTGGTTCAGTGTCTGTCATTGTGGTACAAAAGTGTCCAAGGAGAATGTCAACCAGCAGCTGTGAATTATTAAATGTTAAAAAAGCAATGCAGGAACATTGTAGATGAAAAGGTGAAATGAAAGGTCTGCACTGACTTACTCCTCATTGGAAACAGCTGTGGCATCCGAGGACTTTAACCCTCAAGTAATTTTATAGACTAAAATGATCAAGTGGGCTCACCCCAGTATATTCTATATAGGGATTAATTTTTCAACAGTTCTTTTTGTGTTCACCATACAACACTCCTTGTATTTTAAGACAAACAATGTTAGACTGTTTGGAGCAGATCTCAGTTGTGGGCTTGTTCACATGCTTTCCCACACTCACTATTTCTAATCCTAGCCCATCATCAGCATTGCTTTGCTCCCATCAGGTGTACATCAGGTGTAGGGTAGACATTATGAGGAACATTTCCATTATGTAACTTGGAACTTTTTCTATGCTCATAATCATTGCCCTGGTAGTTATTTACCCCGGTAATATCAGCCCTGTCATGTTTCCACTACATTCTGAGCCACGGGGTAGATTAGGGTAATTAAGTTGCTGATGTTTATTGCTTTCCTTCAGCTGCTGAAATATGGCAACTGGTCAGGAGCAGATCAACTCACTGCAACACCAACTCATTATACACAAACTCAGTGCACTTCAAGTCAAATCACTGCACATATTCAGTCAATCAAGAGTTATATACATGATATTCTTATGTAGATATTTATATATCTATATAAACATGTTTAGATACATTAGTAAATTGTGTAGTGAGTTGTTATAATATACAGTAGATACATTAGTGTGGTGCGTTATCGTCATCTGGTTTGGTGAGTTGACATCATAGTTGGCACACATTCTTAGTCATCCAGGACATGATCCTAAATGGTTAAATGAAAAATAGTTGGGTTTGTTTTGTTTCTTGAAAATCCTTTACCTCAAGTATTTTGAAAGAGAGGTGAACGATTTTCAAGAAACAAGAGAAGAAGTCCAGTTGTCTTTTAATTATCTACTTTGTATTGACATCATAGTGTAGTAAGCTGGCATTGCAGTGAGTTGACATACACCCAACTGGTCAGACAGCAGCTACTCACAGAGGAAGCTGCCCCAGTTATTTCATGTAAATTTCTCATGAAAGGTTGTTGAAAGTCTGAGGAATTTAGTGCTTTCCCTAGCACCCTGATAGTTACCAGTACCTTCTGCCTACCAGAGCAATTTTCTAGGGTATTTTTTTATCCTGGTAGTTTGTATTTACCCTTATCAATGCAGTGGAAATAAAGGGCTAAAGAATGAACCTTGAAAACTACCCTGATTTCTGAACAAAATGGTCTTAAACTGAAAATCTGCTTGATAATTCTGTATCATAGTTGCTGGATACCTTAAAGATATGATCATCATTTTCTAATGCCAACTCATCTCAGTCAGTTGAACTATTTTCAGCATTACTTTAGGTGTCAAGTATCTGTCTCAGTGATTCTGTAGCTGCAAATCTAAGTACTCTAGGTTTGTCAGCCATTACTTACTGAATAATAAGATAATATAGTATTTATATAGTATTTATAAGTAAAGAATTACCATAAAATCTAATAACATACTCATGCAAACCAATTGGCCAATCCCTGCATAAAGTATACTGACAAATTTATAGGAAACATTGTTCTGGTAAAACAACGTAGAAACGGGACACATAATTATATAGCTTGGGTCATAAATGACCCCACTTGGTTGCTTGAGGGTTTAATAAGTCCTAATGTTGCTGCATGACCTCTCCTCTGCAACTGTATTATTTGTATGAACACTGAAGGTATCTGCGCTTCAGCACTTATTGTTGCTCTTCATGGTTTTAAACCCAAATAATAGACAGACACAATCCCAGTGATGACAATAGAGTGCAGCACAGAGGAGCCATAATAACCATTCAATACCCAGAACGCAAAGTTCTGCCAAAACTAACTCAAGGTCAGAGACACATTTGAACTCAAGGCGGGCCGCAAACTCCGAGCTGTTGGCTGTATTTCGTTTTCTTCTGCACAAGCCTGACAATTAGTTTTAAACACTGACTATGAAATTGTATTTTTTTCTTCTTTTTTTCTATTGATGAGTGAGTAAAATTGTCAAAAAACATTGGTCTGCTGACAGGGAGTACCCAGAAAAGGCAACTGGGGAATTATAAGACAGGCGTAAAAAAGCAGGTGTGCAAGTGGTAAAATGAGCAGAAATACTCTTTCATTCCTTCATCAAGTATGACAGACTGAACATGCAACGGCCTTATAAAAGTCCCATCTGGCTCCTGCTCCTCCTTCATCCACGCTGTATGCTTTTCAGTCTGCCTCATCTTCTAATTTTGTGGCACTTAATGTATAAAGCCACACAAAGAAGCACACACACACTGAAAACACAATTAGAATGTCACCGATATGACCTTGAGGGGAAGTAAGTAATATCAGTTTCCAAGGCGACAATGATTCAAGCTTTAACAGGCCATATTTCACAGTCTGTCCTAATGAATATACAGCGTGTGTAATTTTGATTGAGCGCCAGCCTGCCTTTGGGATAATGACTTTGACGGTTCTTAGCAGATTTGATGACTTGATGACGATGGATTTGCTTATTTATGCGGAAATTTGCTCTAGTTCCTTCATAATAAACATAATTAGCCTGATGACACATTTTAAAGCCACAGCGATAGTTCCATCTTGCTCGAGCCTGGCTCCCATGCAGGCGGCATCTGTTTGCTGTAAAACTGTCAAACGTTCACATTTTTACTGAGATGTAAGTAAAAGTTGACTCAGGGAAGAAAAGCTTCCTCCCGTTGCCAATGGCATCAAGAGTGTTAAAAAAAAGGCTGTTAAAGATGAAAACAGTACTGAGGCAAAGATGCAGGAGGAGACAATGTCCTGAAGATACAACCCTCCAGGAGAGCCATCATGGTTTATAGTCACCTATAAACCTTTCCAGGAAAATAGGAATGAGTATTGACTTGAGTAAAAGTGTGTTAAATCCTTCACACAGATTATGGTGAAGGAAGGTCAACGACACCTTTATGAATCTAGTTGATCTCATTGTCATACTTACTAAGTTTGGTTGCCACGATGGAGACATTGTGTTGGGCGATGCTCTCTCTATCGAGCAGCTCATTTGTGGAAATCGTCCCTTCCACCGGATCAATGTCAAAGTAGCTGTCCAAGTCACTCTTCCAGTCAATGGAATACCTATAAGAAAATGTTTATTTAATCGCATTCATTTCAAACATAAAGCAAAAGATTAAAGCACAATGATTCTCCCTCTGGGCTCATATATGAGTTAGGTGTAATATGATGTTGGAGTAGTCTTCATTACTCATTCTGAATGGTCATTTCTAGAAAATGTGCTGAGGATTGCACATACATTCCAATCTAGTAATGGAGCAGACATTTGGCCATGCTGAGCTAATGGTTTTCTTGGGAACATAAATGAATTTTATACACTGTTGAAAGCGTATCAATCTCTCACGGCCAATGAACAACAAAGACATAAAATCTTGCTTTGGTGTCTGATAGGAGCAGGTCTAGTCTTCTCTCGGAAAAGCAACTGTGGTCTTATCAAGCTGCTCTGAATGCAAATACCAAAATTAAAAAAAAGGAGTAAAATCAAAAACCAAACCACATGCCGTTGACAGCACCATTCATCACTCTATGCTATTTGATCTTAAAAAGGCCATTTTTCATTAATAATTTTACAATCGTTGATGGAATTCCATCAGGAGAAAGTCATATTTTATTCCCCTTTCACGAGGAGGTCACAGGTTGTGAATTTGACGCCTTGCCCATGGGCACATTCTCAGAGCAGATTCATAATTTCTCATGGGATTGAGCTTGGACTTTTCCTATAAAGAGTAGCCTCATTGCACAAACATTCTGGAAGTTTTTTCCTTTTTTCCCCCCTATTTCTTTCTTGTGGCAAGCTATTTGATCTTGAAAGACAATCTCACATGAATATTTATCATGCTTGTTTGCTGCACTTCAGAACCTGAAACTGGACTTGACTCAGTCATTAATAGAAACAGGCCTGGAGCTTGTTCAGCCCCTTTAGTCTTTTAGAGTAATGAGAATAATAGCTAAACTACTTCAGTATAAAGAGAGAAAAAGAGAGAGAGAAAAAGAAAACAAGCATGAGTTTTTTGATTTCAGATTTGATTTGTCCTCTCACTAACTCTGTGTTGGATGCAGCCTTGAAGTGAACATGAATGTGTCGAACAACTTTAGGGTGAGTCTCTTTGATAAATATTGCAGCCAAACCAGCATCAAGAGTTCAAAAGATCAATGGTCTGTAATTTTTCCTTGAGGCAAAGCACTTTTTCTTTTCTTTTTTTTTTGGAGGGGACTCTGTGGGACTCCACGGACTCCTGACACATATGTTTTGTTTTTAGTTTGCCTTAGTTGCCAAAAAAACACTGTCATAATGAGAATTATACAGATTAAAACCTAAGAGAAAGTGTTTCCTTCAGCAAAACAATAAACCTCCATTAATTCTGTCAGTCTTCTGAACTAAAAAAAAAAATTAAATAAGCAGAAAAAAGACAAAAATGCATTCAACAAGATAGAAAACATTCAGAAAAAAAAGTTTTTATTTGCAATTGGTCCAGTTAATTAAATGGAGCTCATCAAAAGCTGTGAAAGAATTCATAGATCTAAAGCGTCTACATAACACTAAGTCTACACTACAGCTGTAGATATGAAAATTAATTACACTTATCTCCTGCTTTGAAGAGTTGTGATGCTAATTGCCTCAATTTCAGTATCATACACAAGGTAATTTCACAAAAAGGGCATGTTTCTGTTTATTATGCACACTCATTGATTTTTACAATCTATGGCTGTGATGTAGTAGTGTTTGAAAATGCATGACTGGTGTGGCTCTTCAGTATTTTGTAAGTTGTGATAGTACCATATTAGTCAAAATGGGGCCAAACTTTCAGTCTTTAAAACCCAGTCAAACTTTGAGAACCTCTTTAGAATACGTCAACAATGCAGTATTCATGATGCCTCTCTCTTCCCCAGCAAGAGATAACACAAATGCATAGCACTAAATAGCTGAATCAATTGAGTTTAAAGTCTAAAAGCATAATTCCCTATGCATGACGGGTCATCTGGTCTATTGTTTTGAAGCAAAGAATGCAAGGCTGCTCTCTAAAGATGTACAAAATAACAATGTCATCTGTGGTACTGATGAATATTTAAAGTGTTGGAGACAAAGTGGAGATCCGTAGAGCAGAGGGCATTAGCTTTCTGTCAAACAAATCTCTGCTTCTGCAAGTCTTTTGTTTTCTTGGAAATTAAATATTCATAATAAAACAATTGCTGGCCATGCAACAGGTTTTTCCTTTTTTTGCCACTTTCGAATAACACTAGTGACTCATCTTTGGAGAAAAAAAAAGAAAGAAAAAGGCTCTATGAAGCAATCTGTCTTACTAAAAGTAGCTTGTAGATATTAAAAAAGGTTTCTCATACAATTTTTAAAAGTGGATTTTCTTTGTTTGCAGAGGACAGGCTATTGTTATCTACAACTGACAAAAGTAAAAAAAAAGGGGTGTAGAAAGTTTGATGCAGATGTTTTATTGGGACTCAAAAAAGACAAAAGAAAGAGAAAGGTTATGATGCTTCAAGCATAATTTCTGGAGTTTAGCAAGATTCACAAAACCAATTAAAAATAACAATCATACACAAATGGTAGTCTATTGAAAAGTATGTCCATATACTGTACAATAAATGAACTCATAATGAAATCAGCATCTCCATAAAGCTTGCCAGTAGAGGGAAGTGCTCTGAAGGGCTTTACAATATCCTGGTAGATGGCTGTGCTAACTTTGGATTTGATAAAACCCAGTGGGCCAACACTAGGAGATCACATGGCTTCCTAAATCCTCACTGACTGTGGAAACTTCGCTCTGGACCTCACGAAACTCGGATTCTGTCCCTTTCTACTCTTCCGACAAACTCTGAGACCCTAATTTCCAAATGAAATGCAAAATTTACTTTCATCTCAAAAAAAGACAATGGAACACTGAGCAAAAGTCCAGTCTTTTCATTTATTTTTTTTTAGTCTAGGTAACATGTTTCTAACGTTGTCTCTTGTTCAGGAGTGATATGACACAAGGAATATGACAGTTGTAGCCCAGGTCCTGAATCCATCTGTGTGAGGAAATTATTGAAGCTCCAACTCCAGCTACAGTGCATATTCAAATTTGTTGTTCTTAAGTAATCTAATATTCTGACAGACTGATTTTGGGTTTTCAATAAATGAATTCATAGTCATTAAAATTAACTGAAAAAAAAAGCTTGAAAAAAATCACTTTATGTGTAACATATCCATAAAATGAGTTTCACTTTTTGAATTGGATTACTGAAATAAATTAACTTTTCAATGTTATTTGTAATTAATGAGATGTACCTGTATAGAGATGTATTAAAATGATTCCATTTGGAGAATACAGCTTATCTAACAATGCTACAGCAATCCATGGCAACCATCTAAACAAATGATTGAACACAGTGATACACTCACTAATTTGCTTAAACATATTTCTGAAGGCATTTCTAATGAGGCCTGTAATACAGCTGGAACATTCCCTCCATGTTTCACTGTGTCACCAACAATTGCTGACCTGCCAGAAAATGATGCTAGCAGGATTTTACATGACAGAGTCAGATGCTCTGCATAGATTGATTAGTCCTCAGTCTGATGACTAAACCTGACAAAACTCTCAGGATTGGAACCTCCATGACACTGATGAATAAAGACTGCAGACACTGATGAATGTATTAGAGGACTTAAACCTTCAATCACTGGCTGCACTAACACAATATTCCATTATTTAGGTCTTTTACCATTGAGTAAACAATATATTTGTTCCACTAGTGGAGCATTTAAAACAAGTATCAAAATTTAGGCATGTATAATTCACAATACGCATTTTCTCAAGACTACAAATAAAATAACAAGATATTTTGCATAAATGAGGTCTAAACTTTACCAGAGATTTTTAGGTGTAAATAATGGTTATAACTGAACTCACTGATACATTTCTGTCTCCTACTCAGTGTTTAAGTTTTAAACACTCTGCATCATGGTTAGGACTTAAGAAATATTACTCTTTTATTATTACTATTATTATTATTTTATTTTCAACATTACAGTTTAATTGTTGGTTGACTTGGTTATACATCAACACAGCAATAAGTCCTGAAAGCACATTAGTGGTTAGCTCTAGACAACTCTACTGAATTAGGTTAAAACTCCAAATATGTTAGGTTGTAAAATAAAATATATGGGTATGGCTAAAACAAAATTTTCACACTATTTTATGGTAACAACTATAGATTATATTATGCTCACATTTCACATGTAACACAACCACTAGGCATTAAATTTTCTTTATCTTTATAAGTAAATATTTGAAATTATTAAACAAAAACAAACATAAAGATATGGCCAATAGGTTCAATTTTAGTGCACACAATCTTGTTGAATCCCAACATGACCAGTCAGACAATCCGTTAAATTCTGTCACCCTAGTCAGGTGAAGTTACGGACTAAATTTAATGCATTCCAAGAGAAAGGAAATGCATACACCACTCTGACTTTTATTTAATCTCATGAGATGTCATGTATGTATATAAAGAGATTCACTGAAAAAAGAAAAACAGCAATATCCTATTGTGATTGTTTTTAAAGCTGGACTTAAAAACTACACTGAAACAACAACAACAGCAAGAAAGTGTGATAATAAAAATTGAAAGGGATTAAAATTAACCTTTTTTATCCCATTTCAACATTTCATCACATTTGTGTGCTATTTCCACAGGCATTCTTATGTCTTTTCAAGCCTGTCAGACACCCAGCCTTTGGAATGCACTGGTTTATGCTGCGGGCAAACTTTTAAGAGATTTTTTTAAATCTGAGATGTGACTTAGATATTAAAGAAAATGATTAAAGGCATAAAAACATTATATAACACTGTGTACTCTTAGAAAGAGCACTTTAACTTTACCTGACTGGGCTGCTGCTAGCATCTAAATCCTGTGCCGTCACCGCGCCGATGATGGTGCCTGCGGGTGTGTCCTCGTACACATCCATCACATAGGAGGGCTTATTGAACACCGGGGGCTCATCCACATCCAAAACGTTAATCTTCACTGTTGCCGTGTCTTTGAAGGCCCCAAAGCTCTGAAAGCGTGGATCCAAATGAGCATTTGCAGCTTCTACCTTGAAGGTGTATGCCTTCTTGGTTTCATAGTCCAGGGGCTACAAAAAAAGAGTTATAAAAACAAAGTAAATTTCAAATCTAACGTTTAAATCATGTGAAGTATGCAAGAATTTCTACTCCAATTTTCACTTTGTGTAATGTTTATTCTGTGCAACCCAAAAGGTTTGTTTTCAAAAGTAGTATGTCGTTATTGCCTGCCAGTGACAGCAAAAGGGAGATGTTTTTCCCCATATCTGTGTGTGTGTTTGCTTCTCTGTTGTGTTAAACTATATCATGAATTACAAGATGTATTTTAAAAAAAGTCTCAGAAAACAGTTATGTCATGTACATCTACAACTGGTTCAATCCAATTCAAGAGGGCTGCCACCACCAAATGACTGTAAAAACTCTAAAATGGCTATAACGCAGCCAATTTTACAGCAATGAAGCTAAAATATTGGGTGGTAGTAACTGAGACTCATTCACAACAAGTACTCTGAGTACTACACATTACATGCCATTTTTGCTTAAAATGTTGGCATTAAATGTTAGTGTCAACTCTGGTTGTTTGTTTGCAAAATATCTCAAAAACAGTTGGATGGGTTTTAATGAAGCTCTAAGAAAATAATCACTGGATGCAGATCTACAACTGATTAACTTCTAGAGTCAACCCAGGTCAAGCTAATCAATATTAACCACCAGAAAAATGCCTATAACTCAAATGCACAGATAATAAACTTAAGCTTAATATGGTAGTAGCTGAGAGTCATCCACAACATCTAATACAGGTGCATCTAAACAGATTTTACAATATTGCATGAGATTGCAAATTACATTTACAAAGTTTGGCCAAAACAGCTTTAACTCATTTCCAAACATAAGGTGATCTTAGTCTAAAACTCTGGCACAGAAGTTAGCGGGAGATAAGCATCCCCTCAAGGAAAACTCTGCTTTTAATTATCTTCAGCCTTGACAGCAATTTGCCCTCAGTTCTTCTTTTTTTTTTTTGATATGTACTACTTTCAAGCATGAGCAACTGCTATCAGTTGTCATCATCAGCCTGTACATAGCCAAACAGCCATGTTCTTCTGATCTTGATAAGCAGAACTGAAGGCTGAAAAACAAACGAAAGAAAAAGAAAAAAAAAAGATGCTCTCCTCTCTCAGAGTCAAGCTGCAGTTTCTTGGTTAAGCAGTACTTCACCTTACTTACAAGAGTTTTCCAAATAACAACCTAGGAGTTCGTACTGTATGTTGCTGCTCCTTGAACCTCTGACATGTCAGCTCAGAGTCAATTAGTCAAAAGCAAGGAAAGGAATCTGCCTCCTCAACTTGTTTGCTGCTGAGGTGTACACATCTGACAGCAACAACACCCGTGTTCATGCTTCTGCCCGTCTCCTGCCCCATCATGTGTGACCAGCCAAACTTGGCGAGCTTGCAGCCGGTCATGCTCTGCTGGCCTGGAGTCACATGAGAGGCATTCCTTTCGGTGTATTTCAAATTGACTAACATGTAACCACTATGGCACCAATGCTATCTCCCTGCCCCAGGACTTCGATTTTCTGGCATGTTCTTTCAGAAGACAGCAAGAGAAAACAGCTGGTAATAGTGTTGCAAAATGTGTGTATGAGAAGAGGCAGAGACTCCTAGTAGGAAGGGGTGCTAGGGGGATAGCTGAAAAAGATTTTTTTTTTTTAAATGGTGGATAAAATGACCAATTATCGGTTCAAATTGAACATAGATGGATTAGCAATATAATTAGAGTCCAATCACTCGAAATGAACCAAGACGTGAAGTTGTGATTTCAGAGTGGAAAGCAGATGCTTCCCCGGCCCTCTGTCTCTCCTCCGTCGTCATAGCTTCACAGTCTTGCATCCACAGCAGGTGTTCGTATAAAAAAATAAAAAAATAAATAAAGAGGGCCACGTGAAGGCAAGCCAATCTGAAAGCAATCACTGACCATCAACTGCCGTGATTGGTTTGATTGCGCAGCAGATGCAACTGGCAGGACACGGTTATAGGATCCTTTAACAGGAAATACACTCTGTCCCTTTCAATATCTCTCAAGAAGTGACAACACTTACAAAAGACAAACCACCAGCTTTGTGTACACGCTGAATTTAATGTGGGTGTTATTGAAATGTTGATCGAAACAATCAAGTTAGAGTGAAAGTATTGTATAAGGCTGGTTAGAAGTTATTATTCCAGTTTACTGAGCTTCCTGCTCGTTCATTTAATTTCCTGGAAATCAGCATCAAAAAAATAAAAAAAAGGAAACTTGGCATACTCAAGTTGTGAGTCAGACTGCAACAGAGGCATCAATGTCTAATCAAACACTTATCATTATGTGAAGTTTATTCAGAACCAGCTTGATGAAAGACTAGAAAATAAATACCAAACGACCATTAGAACACCTAAGATTGTGCACTCTTGCACCATGTATCACAGTTTAGGTCATACATAGATCATGTTGCAGCTAAATCTGTGCCTGGGGACAGCCATGCATAGCTCAGCTGAAATTATGCACAGGTGGAGAGAGGTTGGGGGAAGAGCAATGCAGGGGAGGTGGACAGCAGGAGGTGTACACCAGGCCTCATTAACCAGGTTCTCACAGGGGATGAAGAGGAGCTCTGCTCTCCATCTCAACATGCTGCATCACCACAATTAGGACGAAAGCCCCCAAATCTCAACCTTTATAACCATTTAATTGTCCTGTAATCCCCTGCTAGCTGAAGCCAGTACTGTGGCGTGTTCGGGGAATTGCTGTTTTCACACTTAGACTTTGCAAAAGTTTTTTAGACACAAATCTCCCAGTAAGCACAGCTGGTGTCGTGGAGTTTCGGCTGACAAATTACTTTGCGTAAATGATGTCTGAAAACAGCATGGAAAATGCCATGCAGGTGCAGGTGGAGTCAGAAATGTTAAATGTGATGGGTTGATAAAACAATTTTACCTGGTTAGTGCCAATCTCATACAATTTCTTGCTATTCGTCAAAATGTAATGGAATTTGGAAATAGAAAAAGGACTGGTTTCGGATCCTTCTGTTGCTGAGATTTATGAGCACACTTACAGGTCTGTTTCAGAAGGACAAGTTTAAACAGAAAGAAAGATAATGTTTGTGTGATCTATCTTTTGTTGCCAATTTAGCCTCTGTTTAGATAAAGAGAAGCTTTTTTTCTCTCAGCTTGCTCTCATTTACCTTCCCATTGTTGTTGAATTTGCATAGTTTTTGGAGTATTTTCTGTTCCCCTTTTTAAATTATTCCAGCACCTCCTGAGCTTTGTTTTGAGTGAAGTCTAATAGGCTTTGATTGCCAGCGCGCTCCAGCCTCTTTTGACTCTGAATTATTAGTGACTTTTATTAAATTTTCATAATTTATCATATTGTCTGTCAGTCTGGTTGCACTGCATTTGGGTATTAGCTGAACTCAGGAAATGATGAAGAGCATTTTGATTTGCCTCCGCCTGAAAAACATCCAATGTTGAAAAACACCCAAAGTTACAAAATGAATGCTAAACAGTATTCTCCAAATTATATTGTTTTAAGAAAACACCAATATGCCACTTTGCATTGAGTATGTGTGTGTCATTTAAAGGTTTTGCAAAACTGACACTGTCAACTGTTTTGTTTTGTTTTCTTGGTGGATAAAGAGAACTATTATAAATTCTGTTTGGATGCAGGGCTGGATATTCATGCAATTAAATTATCATGTTGTAAATAAGTGACAATAATAATAATAATAATAATAATAATAATAAGTGATATACACACACAAAGTGTGTGTGTGTGTATATATATATATATATATATATATATATATATATATATATATATATATATGCATTAGGAAATTTGACTGGCTAAAACAAGTCCTAGTTATTTCAAGCAAGATTTTCCAAGTTTTTTGGTTTTGTTTCCGCAAAATAACAGCAACAGAAACTTGGGATGTCAACCATCTCTCAATGAATTATACTAAGCTGGTAGAAGCTGATGAGTAAAGAAAACAAGAGCATACTGACAACACAAACACCACAATTATCATATTGTTGTAGAGATTTGTAAGGTGCCAGATGCATGTGCAAACATCCACCCTTCCTGTATTTTGTACCATGGAACGAATCCAACATATTAGTGTTGTCAATGCTCACCCATTATATATATACAGACATGTATTTAATTAAAAGTGTTAAAAGTGCATGCCTGATAATTGACTCAGTATCACTTCTATTTATTTTTTAAAAAATGGTGCCACTGTTATTTATGCCAAAATTTAAACTACTTTTAATAAATCCTACACAAGCAAAAACTATCTGAATAGCATAATTGTTTAAACCTGTAAAATGTTATTTTTAACAGTTTGACCATAACCTTTAGAGGGGAGCAGTAAAGGGAGCAAAACTGTAGCTTGTGATCCCCCGATTAGCAAACAATGGTAATTTTTAGGCACCACAGTAAGAATCTGTAGTGACTGGCTTGGCATATTCTACTTGGTTTCAAAAATTCATGCAGACATTTGAAGGGCATTTTGTTTGATCAATAAAGCTTCCCTGTCCAGTAAAGGGTTAACAACAACAACCATATTGCATGAATCTCTCTAGGTATTCTAATAGAAATTTTCAAACACATTTTTAGTTTATATACAAACATGGCAACCAATGGGTATGCTAACTGGACTGAATAATTTTGCACATTTTAACACAGTATGTCATCTATTACAGAAGTTAGTTTAACATATTTACTGTATTTACATTTGGATTTTCTTACAAAAGAAAAAAAAAACACTACTTGTGTTTCATCAAACATGGCACTGTTTAGATTGTAAGGCCTTGTGGAGAAGGGAAATGGTACAATGCATATATGATTAGCTGTCAAGCATATTCCTCAGATTCATTAACATATTCCGCTTTGGGTGCAAACCAGAAATGTTAAGAGCTTCACTGCCTTTTAAATGTGTCTGAGACACATGATGGTCTAAGTATGTCTGGGATATCTGTTGTTAAATTGGGATAAAATGAGACCAGGAGGGGGTAATGAGAAAGTCTAAGTTAATGAGAAGCTGTGCTAATGTGTCAACGCTTGACTTAGAGAGAATCAAATCAGATCTGTAGGCCATAGGGGAAATTTCCCAAGAAAGGAAAAAAAAAATGTCCATTTGTTCTGAGACTGCAGAAATCTTTAACGTGTTTTCCCCATTCCTCGCAGATGACCTACTTACACACTCACAACCAGCGCTGTATGAACAAGTGTTACTCCAATTCAAATATATTTTATCCTCAAACAAGTTGCGTACACCTTTGCATGTCCAACCGAGCGTTTGAAGTGTCTCATTACAGCTTCAGTTGTTATGCGCCTTTTTATGGGTTACTGTGGACACAACAAGGAAGTGTATCAATGGTAAAATTTGTAAGGAGGACAGACTGAGTTCCTCTCATGTCAGTGCTGCTGCTCTTCAACATCACAACAGAACACACTTGAAATTCCAGACATGGTGCTGCACCCTTTGATATGTAAATGTGCACCTTCCTTGCACTGGAACTGGTACTGAATGAAGCAACTTTTTTTTTTTCCCTGCCAATTGAACCTGTTATGTTCCAAGGGAATTGGTTAATTTAGAACAAGGGACTAATCAACGCATCACGGTCTCGCTTCTACACCATTATACTTCACACATATTAAATGGTCCTAACGTCATCAGACAAACAAAACAATGGCAGAGCTTGTTAACAGTTTGTACTGAGACATTCTAAGGGCACAGCAGAAAACTCAAATATTTGGCTGTTAAAGCTGTTTCAAATTGCTCACTCAGGTTTTTTTTTTTCCCTTTTTTTCCACTGTGCAAATATCAAATGTTGGTTGCAGCTTCTTCATTTAAGCTTAGAGTTTATTTTAGGGATTGGAGAACCACAATTATATACATATTTAATGAGTTGTCAGTTTGGGACTGTGTTCAGTTTAGTATTACAATAGCAAGGTCTAATATTCTTCTCACCCCTCAAATATACCCACTCACTAATGTGCAGAATAGCTTTCTGGCACTAATCATGAGTGAATGTTTTCATTGACAATCATTAGCGGGTTGATGTCACGTGCTTGTGCTAAACAGTCGCTTTGCCCAAGCATGCTGAAGATAGAATAGCTGTGAAAAAGCTTCAGCGATGTTTTTAATCTGTGACACACTGAGCGACCTTGAATCTACTTATCCACGGTATTATATATTTACAATACCACTTATGAATCATTAACACATTGAGGCCCTGTCCTCATGGGAATGTTGTGTCTGACCTTTTTCTCTGTAAATTCAGCACCATTTCTAGACCAAAAAAAAAGCCATCCACACAGAAAATTCAAAATAATACTGACCTAAATGCTGTAATAACTATGCCAGACCTATATGTGGCGCTGTAATGCTGCCACATAAATACACCAAATACAGGGAAATAAGACATGGAGCATGCAGTCCAAATTGTAAACTCAAGAACAAAATGACAAATGTAAATACAAGAACCAAGAAACAAATCCTTTTTTTGTGGACTGACAACTAAATGAAACTTCTGCTTTGTGTCACATTAAACTGCTATTGACTGGGAGATTTGTCAGTTCAAATCTGTTAGCATAATTATAATAATAATGATTTCAGACAGAGCATTCAACAGAAAACAGATGGAAGACTTTATCTCATAATATTCAAAGGTTTTTAGAGTAAATTATTTGTACGGTGTCTGTCTTTTAAAACTATTCTCATTTTCCACATTTTTATGCATACTTGATGTATTTTGTAGATGGAATGAAACAAATGAAAGTCAGCCTTTGCAAGATAGTGTACATGTGTGTGAATAAGAGGGAGGCAGGTGGAACAGTGAGGCTACGAGGAGCAGTGGTCATAAAGGCGCATGACTTCAAGTACTTAGGGTTGAATGTCCAGGAATATGGGTAGTGTGGCAAACAGGTGGAGAAAAGAGTCCAGGAGTAATTTGTGACAAAAGGGTTGCAGCGATGGTCAAAGGAAAGGTTTACAAGACGGTAGTGAGACCAGCTATGTTGTATGGTTTGGAGACAGTGGCACTGACAAAAAGATAGAAAACAAAAAATTGATGGAGGCAATACTAAAAGTGGCAGAGTTAAAGATGTTGAGGTTCTTCTTAAGAGTGACCAGAATGGATAGGATTAGGAATGAGGTCATCGGAGGTACAGCACGGTCAAAACGACTGGGAGATAAAGTTAGAGAAGCCAGACTGAGATGTTTGGACATATGCAGAAGAGGGACAGTGAGTATATTGGTATATATTGGTATATTGGTAGAAGGATGTTAAAAAAACAAAGAGGCTTTGTTATACTCCATAAGAAGTCAAGAAGTCAGTTTGCGGTCACATCGTTGCAAGGTGTTAAATTTTTCCCAACACCTTTCGTAGTCCACAAGACACTTAGCTTGGAACTCCTGGGAAGTTCTTCCCTCCTCCTACAGCATTAAAATGTGTTTCTTCCTGCCAGCTTCTCAACTCTTCTGTCCTTTTACAGATTTTTAAAGACATTTTTTTATTAAACTTACTGCAGCAGTACACGCTGTTTGGCATTTGCAAATTAGACGGTGAACAATAATGAGCAAACAAAAGGAATGTGCCCTATGCTGCCCGGTACTTTCTTCTGGCCACCACAGCCATGAAGAGCCACCTGTGTCTACTCAATGCACAATAATTGTGATATCTTCTTCTACAAGTTCTTTGTCAACTGACTATCTTTTGAAGGTCATAGGTTTCTAAGTTTTGCTAAAACAGTTATAAAGACGGCAGTATTTTCTAACATCCTCGGCCAGCTGCTTCTTAGCAGAGCATCAGAAGCAAAATGACTCCACTGAAGCTCCCCAACCTTTCCGCATGAACACACCCACAACAACTTCTGACCAATCACATAATACTTGGCACAAACCCCTGTGAGAAAAAAAGTTTGGACAGAGCCTTGTGTCTTTAATCTCTATAATCTCAGTCCTTTATAAGGTCAAAGTAATCTTTGATTGACAGTTCAGCAAAATTTTGTCATGCTGGAGAATAATAAAGACGTTTGACCACTATCAGCCGACAACTGACCAGAGAGTAAAACCAGCTTATCTTCAGTAAAGAAAAGCTTACATGCCCCAGAGAGCCATTTCCTGTCCCTCTGAATACCAGAGGGTCTTAACACTGTGGAGAAGAGATGCTCACTTTATTGTGCTGCCATCAGTCACATCGGTTTGTGTCCTTGGCTGCCTCCGAGCATCTCCATCCTCTCACTGCTCACAACAGTGGAGTGCCATTTGAGTGTCTTGCCAGCAGCTCTGTCCACACTGCAGTTGAGTGGAGTGACTATGAAAGACTTGCACTGCCACTCTTAATAGGGCAGGGTTAGCCATGGGATGAGCCCCGAGACGCTAGTTTAATCTATTACACCCACGCCTCTCCAAGCCACCAGAGAGAGGGCACTTCATCGACATCTAGCACCACCTCGGCCGTCTCTTTGTCACTCTCTGCAATCTCTTTTTTTTTCTTTCCTTGTACCTTATTCACTAACTCACAACACATGCATAACCAGAGATAGGAGCACACACACATTGCACCCTGCTTGGTTCCTTGGTGAGGTGTTATTCTTCTGTGTTTGGCACCTGAATCTCCTGCTGTTCTGGGGTATTGTTTCCTCCTTTCCTCCTCCTTTCCAATCCCTGCCACATGGGGACTAAAATAACTCATTTTCACCTCCCACAGGAACATTCAGCACTTTAATCAATAAGTAAGTTTAAACTCTTGTCTTTGAACAGGACACAGTTGGTTGACAGAGCCATTTGCCAGCGTTATTTAGCATTTAATCAGTGCTTGTGCAAATAAAGTATTTCCTTCATTTTGTCTTTCTGTCACTGGTCCATTTTTTTTACAGCCTGATACCATCTCAGGAAGACTGAAGGGCAAAAGCAGCCATTGTTAAAATATATCTTGTTCAAACAAACAAAAAATGGAAAGTTTCATAATGATATTACACCTCAGTGATTCTATAGCTTTATTACAATTAAGTGAGTGGTAAATGACCAGAGTGAACATCTTAGTTCTACCTCATGACTGCTAAATGTGGTCAAAATGTGACAAGTTTTTGAGGAAAGGAATTCAGAGGATTGTGTTCATTATAACAAGAAAACTAATAACCATATATACAGGTGCTGGTCATAAAATTAGAAGATCATGAAAAAGTAGATTGATTTCAGTAATTCCATTTAAAAAGTGAAACTTGTATATTATATTCATACATTACATACAAACTCATATATTTCAAATGTTTATTTCGTTTAATTTTGATGATTACAAATGACAACAAATGAAAATCTCAAAT
>NC_051450.1:9652116-9699818 GCF_001649575.2 Kryptolebias marmoratus | reverse complement strand
AAATTAACATTTGAAATATATGAGTTTGTATGTAATGTATGAATATAATATACAAGTTTCACTTTTTAAATGGAATTACTGAAATCAATCTACTTTTTCATGATATTCTAATTGTATGACCAGCACCTGTAGTCTCTCTCATCTCACCTGCTGAAGCTTCTAATTGCTTCAGAGTGGTCACAGGGGTGTCTTGGTGGTCTCTCTCACTATCCTCCTTCTTGCACGGTCACTCAGTTTGTAAAGACAGTCTGTTCTTGGTAGATTTACACATGTCCTTTAATCCTTTCATTTCTTAATGGTGGATTTACCAGAACTCCTGAGGACATTAGGGGCTTTGGACATCCTTTTGTATTCATCCCCTGACTTGTACTTTTCAATAATCTTTTCTTAAAGTTGAATTAGGACAATCACTTTCAAGGGGTGATTTTTTTATGCAAGCTCTTATTTTGCATTACATATTTTTATATATTTGGTATTACTCTATAGAAATAAGATTTTACTTTGGCACTGAAGAGTGTTTTTTTTTTTTTTGGTTTGTTTTTTCTTTTTTTTTTCCTTTTGTCAAAAAGGACAATTTATATTGACCATGCTTGATCTATAATATGAATAATAGTATTCACCCACATCCCAATGGGTGAATACTATATACAGTGTACACACACACACATAGGACTATGACTATTTTTCAGTATGTAGTCCCAGCTCATTCTTGCATCAAAATGCTTATCAACCAAATTTATTTAAGCTGAATGATAAATTTGTCTTCTTTTTATTGTTTTTTGATCAATTAAAAATTAGGAAGGAATTTCCTATAGTTTAATCAAAGTCTTACTTGTATACTGTATGTAAAGTATTTACTTAACAAATTTGTAAGCAGTCAGTCACAGTAGGTCTAAACCCTTCACACAAATTGTTTTCTTAACCTGTCCATGGTGCAGGCTCAAAACAGAATCTAGTCCCCTCTTCACAACTTCACTGTTCCTTTTATAACCATACAATCTATTTATAGTGAACAGTCAGAAGATTCCTGACAAGCATAGTTCTGTTATTTATGCATCCTATAAATGTGTCATGGTGCATCATCATGGGATTGTACACGCCAGGGAAATAACTTTTTTTCCCTTTTACATTTATTTATTTACTTATTTTTTTACTCAATAGAAATTGAAAATTTACATTTTGATCATCAAAACATATAAACAAACAAAAACGACAATCAGTTATTACATAATTAACATTAGTTTATGTCGCAGTTCTGGACTGAAGCCAGCAGTTCATAATTCTGCTTTCTCTGTCACTCCTTTGTATTTTTTTTTTTTAATTAATTGATTTATTTAGATTTTACTGATTTTGGTCTCATCATACTACTTTAAAAGGATAGCTTAGATTGCTTTTTATCTGGATTGTATGCAGTACATTTGAGTAGTCAGTAGCCTCTTTTACAAAACACTTTAAGTCAGACCTAAGATACCTTCTTGCAATCTAACTGTGATTTCTAAAAACCCAGGGTGGCATGTGGAGGTTGAAGTCCGTCTGTCGCGGACTCTCTACGTCACCATGCACTGTAGTAACAGTGCCATAGCAGCTCACACGTGCAAGGGTAAGTCAGCTTTGGGACTCAAGAGTGTGATGAAGTGATGAGGGTCTGCAAAACCAGCCACCAAACTGATATTACTCTGACTGCTGCCTACTGCTGGCAACATACTGACTACTTACAAGTACCTCATGCAAATCTGTACTTACTCTTTAATAGGTCATTTTTAAAATTTGCATATTCACAAAACATTTTCTCAAACAAGTACTAATTGTACCAACAGAAGAAAAAAAAAACATAAACAAAAAAAAAACAATAAAAAAACCCCCACTTGTTTCTGTTAGGTTAGTCTTGATTGAAAACACTGGCAGATCTCTACTGTTCTACTGACATTGTATGGAAGGAAATGTCCCACTCTCTGATCTTGTGGGAGGTGAGGTGTCGCAAAAAGTGTAAATTAGAAAAGTGAGAGTGTAAGGAACGGCCTTGGGAAGATTACAATTTTTTTGTAAAGTTGTAGTTTTCAGCACTGGTTTGTGTGATTTTCCAAGCTTTGGCAAGAAAATGTTGTACCACACTTCACAAAGCTTTGGTTGAGTTGTTTGTGTATACATATACATATATGTATATATAGATATACATATGTGTGTGTGTGTGTGTGTTCATTAGACTGTACTCTTCTGGACAGTGATATCTGAGCTTGTTCTTGGGATCTGTTGGAGCCACTCTTTCAGTTTGGGGAACTTCTCTATTTCTTCATATAGCCCTTAGTATTTCTCAAGCTTCTTGTGCTCCTTCTTCCTGATGTTACAGTTGCTTGGAATACATCTATCACCACTGCTTCCTTCTGTAGTCTGTTTCACCACCACCATTAGTGGAGACTCCCATTTTGACTGCAAAACCACCAGTCAACAGATTTTATTGTACACCTTTCCACCCACTTGGTTATGGTGTTTCATGTAAGCTTTGCCTGCCTGCAACCTACATCCCTTTATTATGTGTTAAACTATCTCAGGGACATCTTTGCACAGCCTGCATCTTAGATCTGGTGTGGTAGACCTCGGCCTCTATTGCTCTTCTGCTGCCATCAATAGCGCCTCTGTGCTGTCCTTCAGTTTGGCCCTCTTTTGCTACTGGTAGGACTTTTTCGGTAGCTTCCTCAATCTGTTGGTGGCACGTGCCATGCAAGGGCTTATCTTATATACATGAAGACTCATACAGGATGGGCAATGGATATTTCATTTTTCTCTTGTCTCCTCATCTTGTTTTTTCAGTCCTTGTAACTCCTATTCTCTGTACCGTTATTCAAATACATCAAGATATTCATCAAATCTAAATGCCTAATGACAATTTAAATAAAAAATAAATAAATAAATAAATAAATAAAATAAAAAAATAAAAAATCAAATTTTTCCCTTACATGTGAAAATGAAACCATGCTAAGAGTGTATTTAAAAATACTAAAATATATGACCAGCTTGGAACAAAAACTATGCGCATTAAATAGCACATGCAAAAAATAGACCATAAGATACTAAAATTAGCAATACCACTGACATCAAAGGAAATTTTAAAAATTTGAAAATGGTAGAAAGCAAAAACATGGTGGCTACTCTGGTTCTCTGGTTTCTTTACAAACACTGAGATACAACTAAGGTTTTTTTTTTTTTTTTTTTTTTTTTGTGGAAATCAAGATCAATCTTGCACACTCTGTGGAAGTAGGCAGCCATTATGAAATAGAGTTATACTGCAAACTAAAGTAGATGGCCCACTGGGAGAGAAGAAACAATTATAAACCTAGCCATAATGTTGTCAAATTATTAAAATAATATAAAAATCAAAGCCTTTTAGGATTTACAAATAATTTCATTTTATTGAGCATGATTGGCCTTTCTCTGCCCACGTTTGGCTTTCAATCAATCAATAATTTACGTCACTACAAGAGAAGCAACAGGCAGCATGACAGAACTTTTGTTAGAGCTGTTTTGTTTCAGCAACAAGGTTGCAGGTTCAACACTTGGCTGTGACCTTACTGTGTGGAGTCTGTATGTTCCCCCCTAGCATGTGTGCGTTTCCTCCCACAAACTAAACATAGGTGTAATAGATTAATATAAAATTACTGCAAATGTGAATGGTTGTAGGTCTTATTTGTCCTAATGTGGCCCCGTGATGGACAGGTGATCTGTTCTGGTCATAACCCACCTTACACTTAATAACCACTGGAAATAGGTACTAGCTCTCTGCAACCCTGCACACAAAGCAGGTAAAAGAAACAATGAAAAAAAAAAAAAAAAAAAAATCAGAACCCAATTGTTGACAGGCAACATTTACGTTCTAATATTCACTTCTCTGTCCCAAATAATAGCTCAAATTACCATATCAACCCTTTCCATTTAATGGGAGACCAGTAGTATATCAATAGCCAGCGAGAACCAATTTCTATACAATATGCCTTTTATTCAGTTGTTCAAGCCTTCATGACAGCAGAGATCTGTTGCAAGGTTTAAGTTTGGTGCTTAGCAGCAACTGAGTATGAACTTTGTCAAACCTGCAGTCAACAAACCTGCTCCATAAAGAGTCTAACAAACCTTGGGGGAAAACAAACAAACAAAAACAAAACAAAAAAAAAAAACTCAAAATCACCAAAGCAGTAGTGCTGTATTAAAATGGAATCCCTGTGGACGAGCCAACAAATGTTATGCCACACAAGCTGTCATTAAACAACACTGTTCTGTTAGGGCTTAGAGCACTACATTTTAATTACGCATATCTCTCATCTCCCCCCACCCCAAAAAAAAAAAAAAAAGACGAAGACATGCGCATGGACAAACATTTCATCTGAGTCAAAACTATTTCACCTCTAGCAACCCAAGGTTATCCATTTGTACCGCTCACTGTGTGGGAGTGCTTCTCTCCATATATGTGAAGTAGTGGTTTAATGCAGCTGTGTCCTTGGAACATGCTTTTTCATGTTCAGTATGTTGCTCCGTGTGCTCACATTTGTCTGCACATTTCCCCAGGAATTTGCTTCTGGATTTACCTATTGTCTCCGATAATCTTGTGTTTTGCAGATGGGATGTGCAAACCCCCTCAATGCCTCCGTGTTTTGTTTTTTTTTCCCCTCTCTGTGTATCGGCAGACTGGGGAACAGATGATCATCCTTTGAACCCATTACTCAGCCTGATCCTCTTATCATAACCAACCTTCCTGAGTCTCTAATTTGGGGTCTGCCAAAACTCTGCTCTGTGCACAATGTGCCTTTCGTCTCTTTCCTGCTGTGATTTTTTTATTTATTTATTTTTCCCCCCTCTCAATGTGTGTTCGAGCGAGGGAAGTCAAAAGACGGATTGTCTGCACACATTTGCACACCTGTCTCTGGGGATATTCTGCCACTCTGAAATAAGACAAGTATGTGGGCAGGTCAGTATTCTGGGAACACAGGAAGCAGCTCACAGAGACTTCGACTTTAGCTAGTTAGTTTTCACACCTTTCCAAAGATTGGCTTATTGTCCCTCACTGTGTCCATGTCCTACTAATATCACAGTCCCACATGGCACATGTTTGGTGCATTACACTGTGGGGGATTTGATCAATTAAAGGGGCTCAGAATCCCCCCCATCAACAATGGCTTTGTGCAGAAGCCTACGACAGCAGGGTAGGGAATATAACACAAAGCCACATTGTTTTTAAGGGAAGCATATCAAACATAGGCAATAAAACAAAAGGAGAAAACCTGCTTCAGCACCATCTGTCAGGGGTATACATGATGTAAACAAATAAACGTCTTCATTTACATCCAAACTAGACACCGTTTTTTTCTGTTATTTAATTACTGTCAGTGAGAAGGTCATGATACAATGATGTATTATTATGACCACAAACACCTCACAGTTTCAGTGTACTTGCGAGCTTTTGCACATGTTCTGAGGCATCTCTTACACTAAGCTGCGAATCAATTACTCACTCAGCTGCATTTTTCTTTTTTTTTTTTTTTCGTGGATCAAAGGATCACGCACCTTTGTGCGCTCTCGTGTTAGGGCATGTACTAAAAATGTACCCGTTAACGAATCCCTCAGTTTGATACATCAGAAAAACAAATGTGAATTTGCATACCCACAAAAGAACATTTTAGACACTTACATCAGAAACTCCCCCCGAAAGGCACAAAAACAGACAGCAGTGGCTTTACTTTTGTCTGTTACTTCTGCAATCAGCTGAAATAGCTACATGCTTTATACCTGATTAAAACAACAGACAAAAGCAGATTCGTCAGAACTGCTTTAAAGTATTTTGTTGGGAAAGAAGGCAGATTTTAATGAGAAACCCACATTTTTGATCTTCAAGTGGAGAATTGCATGAAAATATGAAGACGAAGACTCGTTTATTAGAAAAGTTTGGAGACTGAAGATAAAAAAAATTTTTTTTGATACTTTCAAAAAATCTAACTATAAGATGTGATTTATTTTATGTTCTTAACAATATATTGTTGTTGTCGATGTAAAAAAAAACAAAGCTCTTTCACAGATGGTGCTACATTTTTTTGGTTATAGGTGTTTTGAAATTAATGACCTACTGTACACCTCTACGGCCCAGTTCCCATGAGAACAACATTTAGTGAATATGCAAATATTTCTTATCATATCAACTTTGAATACTAATGGAAGCACCAAATTGATATTTTTTTGAAAATGGATTTCAGAGAGAGAACATTTTGAAAAACCACTCTTGCATTTCTGAGTGGACAGGCAAAATACAACCTTTTGAAAATTATGATATAATATACTGTTGCATAATACATTGTCTTTGTATTTTGACTGACATGAATTTCAGTCAATACTGCCATTCACTTTTGTGGACTTGCAATTTAATGTGACTCAAAGTAGAAGTTTCACTTTGCTGCAAGGATTTGGTTTTTGCTCTTTAATCACCATCCTTGTCTTTCTTTTCTTGTTGTGCTTACAATTCGTATTTATACAGCCTATGGTTTGTATATATACAATCTATGTTTGTAACAAACGTGTAATGTGTGATGCTCACGCTCAATGCCTTGTTTCCTGTTTCTGGTGTATTTTCATGGCAGTTTCACAGCACCTCATACAGGCCTGGTATATTTACTACAGCATTTTTGGGTTGTATTCTAAGTTTTCACGTGGATGAAAACATTTCCGGTATTCGTGCCGTGTTTCACGAAGATACTTTTAAAAATATTGTTTTTAAAAGACAAGGCCTTAACACTAACATGTGTCCAAAATATAAATCGTATTTTGAGCATATAAGAAAAAGATTAATTGCACAAAGAAGAGAGAAACTCATCTTATTCATATACAAAATCATTGCTTACAAAAGTCTTTGCTGACTGACATTTACATTTTTCTCCTTTTCCACATCACAGTGATTGTTTGGGGCTTTTGTATTATGCAAACGTGGCATTCCTTGGCTGCTCTTTTTTTTCTCTTGAATCTCAATACCACTGACAACAAATGGCATTTAAAGTCACCACAGGGGTCCACTGCATTCTGCCGAAGGGAAATGCAGAACAGAGCAGAAAGGTATCAATGCGCAGCATCTTGTGTTTGCAAGTCAGACTGTAAGCAACACAACAGAAGGTTAAGAGCTAATATTGGGGCATGTTTTCTTGTGTGTTACAGGGAATAAGGCATTTTATCTGTGCACTTCTGTGAAGTTTCTTGTACTGGTAACACTTGCTTTAACACATTTATTTTACATGCCTCTTCACTGCTGCATGACACATTCCGGCACATGAAGCCAAACATTTGCCAGTTGTTGCAATGATGTTGACTGAAAGCTGGCAAAAGTGTGGAAACATGAAAATATATGATATTCCACTGAGTTCCCAACTGTAAGTGAAAGGTAACAGTTTGTAAACTGTTACATACAAATTACCTCACATTTCTATTTCAACCTGACTTGTCAGAATTATTTGAGACCATTGAATAGTGAATTACAAAGATAATCAAACCAAGATGAGGGAGTTTAGATTCCTCACTAATGAGAATTTTAATTCTGACTATGATTATCATGGTCAAATGAAAGCAGGGAATTAGTCACAGGGTCATTTTATTATTTATAATTCTGCCAATGCCCTTTTTGTTTATGCTTCCCATAATTGTAAGAGTAGGTGTACCTTTTTAAGAGTTAGCCCCTGAAACCTTAATGAGACTATACTGAGCCTCTTTTATTCTCTGTCCACGCAGCACTCATAAATGCACATTACCCACCCACTGTCATCAAGCTGAATGCTTTCAGTGTCTAAAGTGAACTAATATTATGCTTGTGCTTTCTACAGCTATGCCCGTGGTAAAAGAGAACATTAATTCTATTAGTGTGTTTGGACATGATGGATCTTCGAGTTTTTAACTATGCATACCCTAAGGAGAAGGTCACAACAGAGCGGGGTGGTGTACACAAATGAAAAGATACTTTTAATGGAGGAGACTTTTATGTGCAAGAAACTTCTGACCACATTATGGAAGCTGACAATAAAGATGGATAGAGGAGTTTACTGACTGGTTTTGCTATGAATTAATTGTGAAGTTCTGACTCTATTACTTAGAGTTATTACGTTTAGTAACGTAATTGTTTAGAACAGAGTTCTTTGTCCGAATGGAAACACTTGTAGCTGCCAACTACATGTAAATGTATGTACAGCTCTTCTAGTGTTTTCCATTTGTACTCAGAAGTCAAATTTTTGAGTCCCAAATCTTAAAAAAAAACAAACAAAAAAAACTGGAATACCCTCTGAAGTACAAATTATAGCTTGGAAAGTCAGATTCCTGAACAACCCTGATCTCAAAAAGCAATATGGTTGCCATGTACATGAAAAGTTGTGATAGTACCAGTAATCAGTGTTTTACTTTGACTTTTGTTAGTTTATATCTCAGTTAATCAGTCACACAAAATAATACGGTCCAACCACTTTGTGAACACACTGATACAATGCTTACATGCATAGAGTGCAGATAAAATGCCTGTTATTGTTTTGTATTAATAATAGTATTGCTAAAAATAATCTGGTTACTGAAGACATCAATGAACAAATCCTACTGTTTTTCGGACTTACATCTACAACTCAGTTAAGTTTGGTGTGATGTTATTTCAAGATTCAATTTACAACTTCTGCTCAACAGTAAGAGGAACACAGCATTCTTGCCTGTTTAGTTGCCTGCTTCTTAGTTCACTCTTTTTCCAAAATCATATCTACAGTTTTTAAAAGATATATTTTTATCGTGATTACCTTGGCCTTCTTTGGTAATTTGTCACATTAAATATTTATTTTGTTTGTTTGTTTGTTTTACTTTTTTAAATAAATGTTTCTCTTTTTACTTTTTATTTTCTCCTTGGACAAATGAGATGTAACAATAAATATATAAAAATAATTAATAAAAAAGGAAGCACAGAGAAAAAAATAACACTGTCAATGTCCTTGGGATACAGAATTATGATGGTCCTAATATAAATGACCTATGTTTCCTTCTTTTTTATTGTTCTGTCTTACAAATTGGTAGAAATAATAATAAATTTCATATCAGCATTTTAATAGATTGTTCTCCCATCATTGGATAAACCACTATATATTTCTCTCTCTAATTTTAGTCTGAGGCTACAATGTCTTTTCCTTCACCTCTGACAGTTGCAAGTCTGTTGAAAATGAGATGATTGATCTCAAAGGGGTTATCCACGGAGTAATAATTTTTTCTCTAATATAGAGCAGTCTTTTGTGCCACTTGCCATTTTGTGGAGTGATATGATAGCCCTAAAAATGCTTTATGTGGCCAAAGTAGTTGATATTAAATGAGATACTTTGGGAAGACCTTTTGCTGTGGGTCACGGTGCAGTAGATGTATTAATCCGTAAGAACATATGGCAAAGTAAATGAGCCCTGACATGCTAAGTGAATGCTTTAGATAGCACAGGCGCTCAGAAAGACTTATGTCAGTGCTCTGAGCTGAGCTTTATGACATGGACAGCAAGGACTCAAACTGAGAGCAACCTTACATAATGGAAAGATGACAGGTTCTGCCCTCATATCTGCCTCCTGCTGGAGACCACCAAAATATGGTACAACCTGCTCAATAAATGTCAAAGTAAAAATGTCAAATGTCTTTAAATGTTTATATTTTGCAGAATTTAATTATTTCCTCGAAGTAAATGATCACTGTTACTGAAGCACCACTGTAGACTTCAGAAGTGCCTAAGAAAGTCAGTCGCACCACTAAAATAGTAGCACTTGGAAGAATCTAGTTGTAAATATAACAAACCAAATGGTAGAACAGCAAGAAGTGAGAGTGCTGGGGGAACTGCAACACCCCCACATCATTTTGGTATCCCTCCTCCAAGGGGCTGAGGACTGCTGTTTATTTTTAAACATGCATAGTTGAGAGATGTTTATATATCTGCTGGCATCCCACCTCTCACGTTCACTGTCAGGTGTGATAACTTTTTCTATTTTTAAAGTCTCAAAAGCGCAGCAAGCTGATGCTTACACTGTGCTTCTGTTTCTCTGCTGATCCGTTGAAGCACAAAGTTTTGGACAGGATTTAGACAGCCTCTCAAACATGAAAGAAATGCTGGAGTTCAAATGCGGCGTTCAACCAATGGCAGCGCTTTAGAAGTGTGGCGTTTTCCTAAATAATGACTCTGTGTTTCTTTTTCCAAAAAGTTCTAAAAAATTACTCAAAACATTTACAATGCTTCAGGCCCTGGATGTAGTTTGAAGTCATGTGCTCTTTTTTTAAGTTTCAAATCTGAAGTCAGCTGAATCCCCCTTCCTAACCTGAAAACCCATTTAGCTACTTTTATCCCAAAATGTTAACATGGGATTAAGGTCAAAAGTGGATCCATTGTTGGCTATAAAATGCTTTTCTGTCTGAGTAAAACTTCAATGAATACTATTTTATGTGATTTTTCCATCACTGGTATGCATTGTATTGAACTGAAACTGAATTGTATTTGAATAAAATGGATTGAACTGAATGCTATTAGATTATTATTTTTTATGTTATTAAATTATTTTTGTTGTGAACTGGTACTATATAACTCTTAATGGAGTTATAATGTAAACTCAATTGAAATGAACTGGTTATCAAGTCTATAGCAATATATTCTTCTTTTTCTTTCAGCTAATCCCTTTTCAGGAGTCGCCACAGCAAGTCATCCTCCTAACTCTGTCATCTAACTTTGTCTTCTGCATTCTCTGTCCTCCCTCTAACTACC
The DNA here is from genome assembly GCF_001649575.2 of Kryptolebias marmoratus. Classification (NCBI taxonomy): domain Eukaryota; kingdom Metazoa; phylum Chordata; class Actinopteri; order Cyprinodontiformes; family Rivulidae; genus Kryptolebias; species Kryptolebias marmoratus. The sequence goes on along the minus strand of NC_051450.1, from coordinate 9,689,050 downwards.
TCCATGTCCTCTCTAACGGCATCCATATATCTCCAATATATTATTGTATCTAAATATGGTGTCATATTATCTTAAAGTAAAAGTAGTGTCTCGCTGAACCGCAACTAGCTGGCAAATGGCATTCACAAGGCAGTATCCTGAATGTCGCCAGAATGTACCTTAATGTTTGCAGTGGTTCTCAATTTCTTCATGTGCATTGTGAAAGCATACAATCCTGTTGCTTGAGTTTTAAATATGCTTAAAAAGATTTGTGTAACGTTTTTTTTTTTCCTCAAAATAGTCAAAGTCATCATAGTCATCTTGAACCTGTCTTAAATCTGTCTCAAACTTTTGTTGCAGGCACTTCTGACCTGTCTCTAAAGTGGTTTTGTGTCTCTGAGGTCACTCTGAGGTGGTTTTGTGTCTCTGACGTGACTCTGAGGTGGTTTCGTGTCTCTGACCTGTCTCTAAAGTGCATGAGTTATAATTTCATATCTGCATGGGAGCTGTCCTCTGACATAAAAGCTATCCAGGTCTAAAAACCCACATATGGTAAATAATAATTGTTAAAACTGAGCCAAATCTGCCAATCTTCATTTCAAAAATGTACTTCAGAAGATTACATTTTAAATATGTGGGAACTGCCAAAACTTGTACAAAGTACACCCAGGTGGGCAACAAAATAATGGTGCATGGCCAAGAATGCAGTTTTGTAAACTAAAAAACAGGCTGCAATTTTCAAACACTGGCTTCTCACAAGGCGGCCACATGGCTTGCAGGTTGGTTAGTCACAAACTCAATATTTAGGGAAACTGCAAAAATAACAAATCTGTCCATTTTCTCACAATTTCCCCATAGTTTTGAGTCACCAACTTGTCTCCAGTAGTCACAATCACAGCCTAGTAAAATACTACCTTAAGAAATAAAACCCAGCAATTTAATTAGCCACTATTTTGCATGATAATCAACCAAATTTCTAGTGTGAATTAGTCTTTCTTAATAAGTTCGCATACCCTTTTGAGAATGATGATTCCCTCCTGGTTGTGTTCATTAGTGGTAATATCAAACATGGCACCTCCATCCCCTGGAACAATGGTGTACTCTACTTCAGCATTTCTCCCAATGTCCAAGTCATGGGCTTTTATTCTGCCGACAGCAGAACCCACTGCAGAAGATTCAGGAACTCGTAGGTGAAAGAAACCTGTCGAAGAAATTGAAATAGAGTCCAGTTCATCTGTTATTATCGCTTGATGTCAAATAGAAACACAAGTTTTGCATTTTAATTAATTCTTTAATTGCCAAACAGTGTTTCACAATATCCATCCATATGAAAAGCAGCTGCTATTCTGAAAGTGTAATGTTTGGACATCAAGGTCACTCAGATTCTTAATAAGGAAGATTTAAGAAGATTTTAAGGGCTGTGACACTACCAGTATCATTCAGAAGTCGTAGCAATGGGTTTTATGGGGGGGAAAAGTAAGGGAACAAGCAAACAGCAGACTGAGTAATTATCACTTACACCTGGAGTGGAAGGAAATTCATCTTGTCTATGCTTCACTTCACTTTCGAAGATCAGGTTCAAGATTAGTTTCTACTTGTGCCAGAGAAATGACAACTTCATGGTTCAGTTTCAGACATGGAGCCTACATCTGGTGACACCATAAAGTCGGTGTGAGTAATTTAACAAATAGTGTGGAAACATGTATCTGATAATATATTTGCAAGTTTATCAGTTCACTTTGGCCATTTATGTTGGACATAGTGCTATTTGAAACAGCTACTGAACATCAGTTTGAGACTATATGCTGAATGGATACTTGAAATTCCATTACTTATTCAAATCACAGCCTTTGAATGCATGCCTGAGCACTGAACAACTTCAGTGTTTTTTATCTTTCTAGTTTTCATTTTTTTATTACTTTAATTAATTCCTAATATACTTCTATTAAGAAATGACTAAACAGCTGATGGCACTTTAAAAAAACAACCTTTTTTTCCCTTTAAAACTTTATGTCTATGATTTGACTAAATGAACTAGGATGTGAACTTAATGTGAAAAATAAATGCATCATGCAAGACACGTGCGATTGAACAGTTTATATATCCACACAATGTGTAGCTGCTACTCTGTATAGAATCTAAGGTAGATTTTAGAAGATTTTTACAACTGTGAGAGGCAAATACAACTTTGTTTGTTTTGTTTTTCTTTTTTTTTTCCAAGTAGAGGATCGAGGATCTTTTGTATATTAAGAAACATATATCAACAAAGTAAACCGAATTATCCAAGTTTCTTTTTTTTATACAAACAAAGCACATTTTTGATGTAATGCCCTTTGCAGAGGGTGAGGAGAGGGAGATAAAGAGAGGATGGGACAGGGCAGAGTCGCCATACTTGGCCAAACCTCTGTGCTGTGACAGCATTATGGAAATATCATATTTTCCTCGCTGCCAGAGGACCGTCTGACTTCCTGTATTTACATTCAGAGGAGACCTCAGTGTCTCCACGAAATACACAAAGAAGCCAAAGAAGTACAGAAGAGTATTTTTGATATCCAGTTTTTGTACCTGCTGCTTTAACCTAGAATACACTTTGTACATAGTTTATATATTCTTATAATATGTAAAGGAGCTTTAACAGATCAATACGTTTTCAGCACTATGAGTTATTTTTAAATATACATATATATTTTGTTAGGCTTTTTACATAACTTGGTAAATGGTACAATTGAACTAATCTGGTTTAGCAGCTTATGGGACCAAAATATGCAGTTTAAATACACCGACTGAATCCCTGACGCTACACCAACATGCTCAAATCTGATCTAAATATAGACAGGATGCCCATGAGCAAAATAACATCTAACCTGGTTTATTTGCCAGGAGTTGTAGCTGCAGATGCAATCACACTAAATAAACAGGCCATTGCTTACGACAGCGCATAATGACAAATAATGAAAAGCAATTACAAAGAGAAGTGATGATGAATACCCCCTGCCTTTTTGTAATTGCACAGTTTATATCATTATTAAAGCATGTGTGAACCTGCACATGTTCATCAGCATCCCTATTTTAAACAAAGAAATAATAAAGAAATAAAGCTTTGTGTATTACACAGTCATATGGAGAAGTGTTAAGTCCACTCACTTTTAGAAAATCTTGGTGGGTTGTCGTTGACGTCGCTGAGGGTGATGTTGACGATGGTGGTCCCAGCCAGTCCTCCCAGCTGCCCCCCCATGTCCTTGGCCTGGATTAATACCTGGTACTGTTCCTTCACCTCTCTGTCCATATTGGACAAAGCTGTTTTTATAACCCCTGGTGTACAGCAAGATTTATGAGAGTAACAGGTAAAAGAGAAGTGAGAAACAGGGGGAACAGAAGAAGAGATAGGGAAAGGAATAGTGATATAAAAAAGACAAAGGAAAAGAGTGGTAAAAAGGTATCCAGAAATACGATGCGCAGTTTACTTCAAAATGCTCAGTATATTTCCACTTTCTACACTCCTGCAGAAGTCCATCTGACTAAGGCTGAAATAGGGGTCAACCCACAAACTGGAAACACTTGACATTCAACAGGGAGCACTGGTGAAGCCATATAATGATTCACTTGAGGATCAGAGACCCTGAGATCAGAGAGCGCTTGTACCACAGATTAATAGCTAGGTCAGTGGGAGGCTGGCAGGTTAAAGAGAAGCATGCAGCACAGGCTGGTCCAAACTTTCTCCATCCATTATCCCATTAATTATGATGCAAACATTCTATTTGATCCACAAATCACTATGTAAAACCAAAATCAAATAGTGATTATTTCTGAAATCTGTCAGAGAGAGGAATGCCATGCTGCAGCATGTATGCTGATTTATGCATGTTGTTGTTGTTGTCCCCTTCCCTTGTTCACCTTTTACCTCATGTTGTTTGCTCTCCTTTTTTGTGCCCGTTTGGAGATAGCAGCAGACCCAGCAGGGCAAACATTTGCTTTAACAGTTTGATTTTTTTCTTCTTCTCCAGCATCAGTTTGAAATACAATCACAGTAGGTGCTCTGCAAAGCTCTGGGATGAGCAGCATGATCAGCAACAGATTTCACCGTATCTGGCTGTGTGATATGTATGAAGCTATTTTCATATGCATTGAATTGTCCCAGATTGTAAGCAACAGCAACACGGTACTAGCAAACACTGGCAGTATAAAGTTATTTCAAATTTAGAGCAGTCATCTTTTATACTGTCTTACCTCCACCTTTTTTGTAACCTGCTTTTGACACCATCCTTCTGCAAAAAGGTGGAAACTAACCAAAGGTGTAAATGATTTAGAAACCAGTGTAATTGTGTTTTCTTTTTAGATTTAGCCCACAGCTGCACACAACTGGCCACTCAGCATCAAAGATTCAGTAAGTTCATTTTAATGTGTTAGAAAATATAGAGTTCACTACTTCAGCTGTACTTAAAATAAACATGCTTTGCAATTTCATCATCTTGCTTTTTCTACTACAAACACTCTGAATATTTTACAATATGTTACTTTTCACATTGGAGTTTTTGTTTGTTTGTTTGTTTTGCTTTGTTTTGTTTTGATGTTTTATTAGGAATGATTCATTTAAGACCAGTTCTTAATAAAACTAACATGTCATTTTATTTTTCCCAATGTAAAATTCTGAGGCCTTATGAGAACATCTGTCCTGTTAGAAAATGTGTTTTAATGGAGCCTTGTGAATCAAACCTTACAGTTTTATTTATTTTTTTATTCCTTTGATATACAGTATGTAGACTTTGATTAACAGTGTTTTTCACTGTAATCTTCAGAGATAATAAGGTCATGTAAGTTTTTGTTTTTTTTTTTTACATATCCCTGTCTGTAAATCACCAAGAAAACATTAAATATGACTGGTAGGACTAGTGCACATGTTGTTGTAGTTGTTTTTTTTTTCTTTCGGCTGCTCCCCTATGCAGGGGTCACCACAGAGAGCAAACACACACAAGATATTTGGCAATTGTTTTATGTTGGATGCCCTTAATAACCTGCAACCTCTGGATTACGAGACAGTGGCACTGACCACTGAGCCACCACAGCCGTAGGAGTTGTGCTCATATACCCTAACAACTCATAGAACAACAGATTTGATTAGCAGTGACAAAAGTGCATACTGGATTGTTGGGATCTTGTCCTTTAAGTAATTTTCTCAAAAAAAAAAAGTTCAGGTAGTAGGAATAACACTTGGACTGCCTGACAAATTCATAGAAGAACATGAGATTCAATTCTTAACCCTCCTGAAGCCCTCAAAAGAGAGAGACATAGAGAGAGGTTGGAAAGCCCTTGTAACTTCGGGTAAATTTGACCCAAGGCTATGGGAGGGTTAAGAACCAAATTATGAAGTAATTGCCTTTCCACTGACCAAAGTCCTATCTGTGGTCTTAAAAAAGAATGTGGTAACTTGAATGAACAAAGCTTTTTTTGTCATTTGTGCTTGATTGTTCTCATAAACTGACAATATTATGCAGGACAGATTGGAAGCATGGCTAAAGATATAAAGCTAAAGCACTGCAGGGAGAGGAATGGCAAGAGATTGCATGTTTATAAAATATCAGGCCATGCACAGCTTCTTTTAGAAGTTACTGAGTTTTGGTTTAACCAAACATAGTGCTCTCTTTAACGAGAATAAAATTTTTGAACTCCAAACAAACTCCATACCTAATTCTTTGAAAATTAGTTTACCTATTCTCTTTACAAAGTTGCCTTTAAACAGATAAAATAAAGGTATGTGTTTTCACATTACCTACAGAATTTTATCATTAAAATGTATCATGAAATAAGAGCTCTAATGAAAAGCTAAGCAGCTTACCTGTTTTAGGGTCAACAGAGAAGTACGGTTGACCGTGGAGGATGCTGTATACTACTCTAGCACTGTTTCCATAGGTTGGGTCATCCGCATCTGTGGCTGTTACTTGCGTCACATAGGTCCCTGCAGAAAAGAGTGTGAAAAACATATTGACTTTGAGTTAATCGGCTTCCTCACGAGACTGAAATCCACACTCTTTGAAGTTCATCAGCTTTCCAAATGATCTCACCTGACACTAATGAGTGGTGAATCACCGGTGAGAAACCTGCTGCTAATGCTGAAAAGTGAAGGAGTCTGATAGAGTGCAATGAGGAGATGTGCATGTAGGGGGAAAAATAGTGTATTGCAGGACAATTGGATATTCATGTTTGGATTTTGTATATTTACTGTACACCATTACAAAGCAGCAATTAAAAAATGATGCAAAAGCTCTTGTGCAGCCATTCATTAAACGATGCTACCATTAAGAAAACAAAGAGCCTAGACAGGAACTGTGTTATGATGGCAGTCTTCCAAACTCCTAACAGCGACAGAATAATTACAAGTAGGAGGTTTGGCTCATCTCTTTTTACTATCTGGCAAAAAAAAAACTTCTTTCACAAAGTCAGTCTTTATTTTGTTATTTTGTTTTTTTAAATTTACAGACTGAACCAAATGTTTCTAGTTTTATAACCCCACAATACAAGCAGATTGCTCAGAATAACCTCTACAAAAACAAAAAAAAGAGACATCATCAGTTTAAAAACATACTGAAAAAAAAAATAATTGCAGGATGTGTGGGAAGCCTTTTTAATGTTCAAGAGATGCTGACCAGAGGGATGGCACTTAACCTGGACATTTTCCATCCTGGTAAGCTCCTAGAGGCCTGTAAAGAAGTTGCTGTTTAATAAATAGGCTTTTCAGTCTGAGCGGGTGTTAACAATGGAATTAAAACATTAGGTGGAGAGAGATTAGCGTCTCTCATCTCTGTCAAACATGCCTGATTGCCTGAGAAGGATTGCATTGTGCTAAACATGTATATACAATAGATGAGATAACACATTTTTCGTTCAGGCAAAGAGGGGAGCAAAAGAGAGATTACAGCTCATATATATTGAAAGTTTGAAAGCCTTCAAGCGCCTCTGACTCCTACACATTTCCAGGCAGCAAAGGTAACAGCTTTTTACATAAATGTGAGGCTATAAACAAGTCAAATGAATTCTATTTGCAGGATTGTGAAGAGTCAAATGCCTGAGTGAGACCATGATTGAAAGAAATGGCTTCAAAGTCCTTAGCTGGTTAAAAAAATATCTAACTGCATCAGATATGACAGTTTTCACCAAATTGATGCAGAAGGAAAGAATTAAGGCAGTGTACTATATATATATCAACATGGATTTACATACAAGGCAGGACAGATAAGAATTAATGCAATCTTAAAACTGATTGGATTAGGAAAATAAAATGCACAAGTTTGATGTTTAAAAAACATCTTAGGCACATCAAAATGTAAGTTTGTCTACAGGCAGTGGAACCAGCAAATTAATTAAGCCTCATACAGTTAATTTTGCAGTCATTACAATCCCTTGAAATACTGTTGTGTGTATGCCTATTTGACATGGGATTAAGGAGTGATTTGCTACTTGGCCAAGTATTTGTTGTATTTTACCAATTTACTAACAATAATTAAATGTTTTTATTTAGTATTTATTAAGCTTTTTTTTCTTGACTTTTTTTCCAAACAAGACAACAACAACTGGAGGTCTGTAGACATTGATGAACTCATTGACTATCTTTATTGCTTTGACATCACTAAAGCTCTCATTTACTTTGAAACTAATTTGTTTGCAATACCTTAGAAAGTATACTGTTACTATGGCTTTCGCAGTCAAGTAAACTTTCACACATATTTTACCTAATGTTTTGTTCATGTTTTATGGCACCTTAGCACCAGAATTCATAACTTGTGGTCAGAATGGGTAAAAAAACAACAACAAAAAAAACTCTCTTTGAAGACTTCTCTTTCTGTGATATGTAACACTAAATTTCTTTAATTCAAATTAATCTGTAACTAAAATAAATGTGTTATGTTTGACAAATCATAATAAACAGTGCTAAACATTTGAAAACTGTTACATGTCTTGAAAAAAACTATAAAACATCAGTCAAATAAACTCTCTTGAAATCCTGATTTTAAAAGTCACTTCAAGACACTGGGAGAATTGCTGCTATTTGACTCATTTATGAAATATGAAGCTCTGCATCATTGCTAATTGTTTTATTATTAAACCCAAAAACAATGCTTTGTTCAATACCTGATCCAAAATTAAACATATATTCAATTGAGGAATACTGTAATTTCTCACATTTCTTCCACTGCTTTAGGAAAACAAAATCCATCCAATTATGTTCTATACCTTTTTGAATCTGTTCAGGGTCATAGAAATATGCTGCTAATCACTAGCAGTCAATGGGGGAGAGGCAGGATCCACCATGGACAGGTCACCAGTTCATCACAGGGCCAGCTAGAGACTAACAACCATGCACACAAACACTCCCACTTGGGGTCAATTTAGAATCTCTAATTAACCTAACACCCATATTTTTGGGTTGTGGGAGAAAACACTGGGAAAACATTTAGGCCATGTCGACACAAGGCTGATCTCCAGGAAATGTTAAATATTTACAGATGTCGATTGAAAAAAAGTTACATGTTTATATGGTGCTGCTGTGGTCGTTGAACCCGCTGCAGTTTCTATGCCTGGTCACTAGAACCAGAAGGTCATGAGCACCTGGGGAGTCGTCTATTTAGGAGTTTAAAAAATAAATGTAAAATTAGAAAATATGACAAAATTTTTATAAATCAACATATCAAGTTTCTTGAGAAAATGACAGTGATGTGATCAGACTAGACATTAATGCCCATGGAATAAAAGGTAATTACCTGCAGCAGGTAAAAACGCAATATGTGCATTACATTAGATAATATTAACATTTTTTAAATGGTTTTGTAAATAGAATTGTAATAAAATGATACATGCTTGTCCAAACTACATCTGTTGGTTAGTTAATTGTGTAGTTTTGTGTGGTGTTTGAACTTTATGCTCTGGTCCATAACCACAACAGACAACTTTTTTGATGAAAGCCTCTCCCATACAGTAAACACTACAGTGCTCCTTTTGATATAGGGTGCTCACTGAGGCTACACTGTGCTTTTTTTTTTTCCTGCTTTCTAGCCATCCTCTTGAGACTGCTGAATTTGAAGTTTTGAGGGCTTCATTGTGATTCACATCAAGAGAAACCATTCTCCCAGCGAATTACCTTGATCTGTCCTCCCTGGGGGGGAGTGTGTAAAGACAAAGCAGTGAAGTGTACTTAGGGCACACCAAGAATAAAACTGTTCTCTGAAATGTCAAAATCTGTTAGGGAGAGCAGTGTTACCCCTCTGGTTGTGCCCATGCTACACCTGGAACTGAACTTGTTATGCTCCCTTGTTCAAAGTGAGAAAAAAAAGTTTTTACTGGAAAGAACAGACTTCTCAGAACTTTGAATGGCCACTTACCAACTGGTGACATCTCAGGAACACTGGCTGTATATGGTCCCTCCAGGAACTTTGGCTCATTGTCATTGATATCTTGGACCTTGATAACAAATTCTGATTCAGGCTCCAGTGGGATATTGGTGTCGATGTCAACAGCCTGGGCGCGCAGGGTGTAGTAAGGCTTTTCCTCTCTGTCAAGACTCCTTAAGGCATGGATGTCCCCGGTAGTTTGGTCAATTGTGAAAATGGAGCCAGCACCATCCCCTGAGAGGGTGTACTTCACCGAACTGTCCCCCTTATCGAGGTCAGTGTGGAGCTGCAAGACAAAAGAGGAAAAAAAGACAGGTTGAGTGCAAACATTGGCACAGATAATGGTTCAATGAAAACACTGGGGGAAAGCTGTCAAGGAGAACTATTTCACAATGACAGTCAAGAAAACTGACTGCACATCAAAGAGCAAATTCATCTCTCTGCAAGGATCTGCAAAACACCAAGTTAGGAGAAAAATAGAATGATCATGCTTTCAGAACATTTCACAGATTAATGAGGCTAAATCTTTCATAAATAATGCATCCCCTTATTACAATTACGCTGCAGCGACAACCCTTCAACATCATAAACCCATTGCCATTTAGGCAGAAGTTAAAACAGAAAGAAATAAACCTTTGATGAGACAGAAACAATGAATCGAACTTAAAAAAAGGTGAATACCAGACTCATATATATATATATATATATATATATATATATATATATATATATATATATATAGTATAAATAGTAAAATAACAACAAAAAAGTAACTACCTGTACATCACAAGAAGTATTTCTAATACATTTTTCTGGCAGTAAAAAGACTGTGACCAGAGGACTTTCAGCACAGTTGCAAAATAACACATCTCCTGCCAGAAAACGTTGCTGTTTTTATAAATCCAGGACCGTGGCATCTCAGTTTTTTCACAACAGGACAAACAAATTCTGGGCTGGTGGTAGAAACCGTGTTGACATAGTTGTGTTTACTTCATTGCAGTAAACAGCTATAATGTTCAAAGTCTTTTTAAATATTTACAGGCTCTAATGTAATGTGATCATCAACCATAGTGGGTTATAGATTTCTTTTTTTTTTTTTTTTCCTTTTGGCCAATGGCATGCGATTTCCACTTGCACTGCTGAACAGCAGTTTTATTCCAGGAGACAACAAGCAATACTTCAAGCACTGAAGCAGGAGTATACCCCCAATTCCCAGGAGACTAGGTCGTGTTGTCTAATGGCAAAATGGTTTATTTATTTATTTTTCTCTCTGAAGTGCATAGAATTCCACACCTCACTCTTGGACACTTTCAATAACATGAATAACATGTCTAAGTCAACACTATGGTAATATTTTGCGTCCATTCTTAATAGCTAAAAGACATCAAAACAACTTTTTAAACAACTATTTTAATATATAATTTTATTTGCTATTGAAAGGCAAAAATAGACAGTTGTGTTTTTAAACATATTTGTGTTTGTTTCTGTGTACTACCAAAATATCTTATAAACCATTGGATGAACTTTAACAACACTTTCACAAAATAATCAATTAAAGTACATCTAAAAGTGATTAATTTTGGTGTCGACATGATTTGAAATAGCTACCACAGCCACCTGACTTGGAAAAAAGCCCTAACTCAGTCAGTTTTATACATATTGATCTAACATTCAATAGTAGCTGAAACTGAACCCGTAAAGATATTCTGAGCACTAATAGATTGTACCAGATCTTTGTTAAAAAATTTGCCGCCAAATATTTTGATCCAAGTCTGTATTTCTGTTAGCAAAATATCTCATTTTATGGATGGATTTTAAGAAATTAATCACTGGATTCACCTCTGTAAAATAATTTAGTTTGGAGCTAACCCTATTCAAGAGGACCAACTGACTTAAACATGTCTGTAATTCAGTCAATTTTACACATAGTGGGTTAAAATTTGATGGTGTTATAGATGAGAGTTATTGACAACTTCAAGTGCTACTCATTGTCTGTGATCTTTGCTTAAAACCTTAGCAATAACTGTTGGAGTCAATCCTGTATGTCTTTAAGCAAACTATTTCATGACCCACTGGGCGGATTTTAATGAAACTTTCACAAAGTAATCACTGGGTGTGCATCTACAACTGATTAACTTTCAGTGTCAATCCAGTTCAACCTAATCAACATTACCCAACACATAAACGGCAAAGACTTACTTTTCCAGATATTGTGCTAGAATTTGATGTGGTTGTAGCTAGGAGTAACTCATGACACCTACTGTGAGTATTCCATATTGTTAAATTGTATGAGATTGTGCATAATGTCACTTTCAAGATTTGACCAAAACAGCTACAACTCCATCATTTCTCAACATAAGATGATCTTACTCAAAAACGTATGATAATATGCATTCCTATAAGGAATGCTATGCTTTTAATATTTATGTTTTTTTTTTCACAATCTAACATGTATGTATTGGACTTTAATTAACTTGTGAACACAACTTAAACATAGTTATGGACTTTTTTTTGTAGTCATATGACAAATTACAAATCATAGATGTTGCCTTAATTTCAAGAAAATTCAAAATATTTGAGATTTTTAACAAAATCAGTGGCAAAACCTCTTTCGAACATGTACTTTTCATGGGTTCCTGTGAATAGATTATTTTCCTGACATCAACGTTCTATTTCTAAATCACTTAATGGGCAAATACATTCCCTTTCTCCCACTGGTAACTACCACGGCAGCGCCAGTCATGGAGACAACAAGAAATATGAGATGCGGCTGTAAATTCTCTGTAGGTTACAGCTGTTCGAATAGACACACAGGCTCAGGCATAAACACAATAGGAGTGATTGGTGATTCACAGCAAATTGCCAAGTTCAAAGAAGCATTGCTTGACATTATATTGTTGTCATTCATGCTGCTTTGCTTGTTGCTATCCAAATTAATTAGAATTATTTTTAGTAGAGGACTAACAAGACGACAAAAATGATTTGACAAAGAAAGGAAATTTCTGATTTTGATTATCTGTATAAATAAGGTGAGTGATATTCTATTGTTTGGATAGAAACATAAATGAGTTTCTGTCACTCAATTTTAAAACTAACAAATGTAGTACCACATTTTCTTGTCTTATTTATTTATTCATTTTATGAAGCACTGAAAAATTACATTTCCAGGCCTTTAAAATGAAAATAATTTCTTACAAAACTTTGGTTACAATGTTTGCCCATCATTCACAATGTCCTGAAGCCACTTTTTTTGACATAAATGTTTTACTGAGCTAAGAATAATTCCAATCTGGCTTGAATTTTGCTGCATTTTGATTTATAAGCATATTACTTAAAAAACATGTCGGATCATTGTGGTATAGAGTAACACTGAAATTGATAAAAAAAGAAAAAACAAACACATAATTAAATGACAATTCATCTTCTTTTAATAGTTATTTAGAGTTTATAATTCTAAATTTTTAGCTGAAGCTGGCACTGAAATATGAGATCTGCTAAAGGTGAAACTAATCAATCAGACCAAAGCTTTAAAGAGAACGTTATACCAACACTAAGAAAGTCCAAAAGGTCACCATGCCAATCTGAGAACAATAAAATAGTGGCTTAAGGTACAAAACTCTATTTTTTTGTGAGACTTGATTTATTTAATTTCATCCATATATTTTTAAATGTGCCTCAAACTTAAATTACCATGTTTTGAAATGATTTTACACAAGACAATGATCTGACTACAGTGCAACAAATAGCCAAACAGCTATTTTAAATTTGGAAATGGTTGCAGTATATAATAAAACATATGGTTGATTTTGATGATAAACAGAGATGAAAATCCACTCGCCCAAAAGCATGAGGGTTTTTTGCTAGCTAAAGATACCAGCTTAGTATCACTTTAGAGACACAACCCAATATTATAAATGTCCTGGGAATACTGCTTTTTTATTTAGTGTTATATCACTGTTTTTTTTTTTTTAGTCACCCATTTTCTGTATGGGTGCATGCATGTTTTCCACTCGCACAAACACACAGGGGCAGAACATACTACAGAAAAGCCACAGCTAAAAAATTTTCAAATCTTTTTGCTGTGAGGCCAACTGGGCAGCCCTCAATCTAACCACTTTTACAATGCCTGAAGTGGCCACAAAGGAATTGTAATTCTTAAATACATATGGAGTACTTTCACTTCAACATTTACCAGTTCTGAACCTCTCTGTTTTGCTTGCTTTCATGGACACATAATACAATTAAATACTATTGAACCACAAAGTCCCTTAAAACTCAGGGGAAGAGAAACCAAAACAATTTTTCCTACTGTTTGACATTTGATGATTGACTAAGGAGCTTTGAAACAAAGCATAGTTTTACATTACAAAAAAGATGCTAGTTGATATACACTTATTGTGATGTCAAATCAAATCAAACTTTATTTGTATACCATGTTTTATGCATAGCAACTTTGATGTTTTCCATGAAGAACAATAATACACTTTGAAAATACACAAAAGTGTACATGCACACAACAAACATCCAGCAAGGAATTTGAATTTAATAGACATTTATACAGACATACGGTATGCAGACTTATTGACATATTCAACACTCACACAGTAATAACAGCAGATTCATAAAAGTTCTAATATAGTAAGTAATATGATTATAAAAGTGATTCTGCTTTCAATGGGTTAGTAGAGGTCTTGGAACAGGTGTAACGTTCAATTTTTCTCATACATATGAGAGTTTTGCATTTTGATTTAGTTGTGGTCTGTGTACAGCACATTTTCGGAGGCTTGTAAAAAGGACATTACAATAATCCAAACTGTTTGCTATGAAAGCATGAATAATATTTCAGTCGATTTTGACACAAACTTCTTAATTTTTCAAATATTTCTCAGATGATAAAAAGCCAATTTTGTAATACAATTGTTGTGACTTTGAGATTTTAGATTACTGTCTAATATTACACCAAGACATACACACATGTGTAAAGGATCGATCTATCTATCTATCTATCTATCTATCTATCTATCTATCTATCTATCTATCTATCTATCTATCTATCTATCTATCTATCTATCTATCTATCTATCGCATCAGAGGATAATGAAATGTACATCTGTAAATAATCTGCATTAACATTATGATAGTGTACCTTGTGGGTTTTGTTGTTGTTGTGTGTTAGTTTTTAATGATGTACAAGCCAAAACATAAAAAATAATAAATAATATTTGACCAATAATTGAACCTTGAGGTACACTAAATGGTAAATGTACCGTACTTACACTGTGCCTTTCTAGCTAACCAGGCAACTCAAAGAACTTTACAATACAATCTGTGCCCTCATTTACCCATCCACATGCGTTTATACCACACTAAAAAGCTAATCTGAATAAATAATTTTATCGAGTCTAGTCAGTGTTTTCGATGACCTTCATATGCTGATGGCACACTGGAGACAATGAGGGGTTCAGCGTCTTGCCTAGAGACACTTCGACATGTGGCTGTATACTGGTGGAACCACTGATCTACAGCCGCCTATATGCAACACAGACTGTCAAAATTAAAATCATCAATATGTATAAAAAAATTATATTTCTGTGATGTTCAAGACTAGTTAAGAACTGGACCAGTGAAGCCAACCCAAACTAAGTAACTTTTAAACTATGTATTGACACATTATAATGCTATAAAATAATAATGGAAATGCAGGTATGACAGGAAACACAATATCCACCTCACCCAGTTGTAAAGATGACAATACATTCATTAAAATATTTCAAATCCATAATATGCAATGACAACTCTAAATATCCTTATGATTAAACAGAAATTTAAAACAGCTTTGAAACACCATGTGGTTATATAGATGATAAAAACAAAGTTTACTGTGACCCCAACAGTTAGGAAACAAGCTTGTTACTCTGTTTTGTTTTGCTTTTTTTCATTTGTTTTGTTTACATTGGCTAGGCAAAAGCTTGCTATTCCATACATTTATTATTCTTGAGTTGCCAGCCATTTTACATTTGCTTGTGTGTGTGTGCTGGAATGTTGTGGTGTGTAAATGCATCGACTTGGCAATAATAGATGATTTTCCTGTAATTTTAGTCTTATAAACTTTTATATTTGTAATGGATCTAGTCTGTTTATTTCATTTGGAAATACCATAATGACAAATTGTTTAAATGTGCTGAGCTACAACAATTTAAAATTTTAAGAGATGACATGTTTTCCTAAAATGTTAAGTATGGCTCAGTAATTATTAATCAGATCAAATCCGCTGGGATTTTATCTTCAGAAGTAAAAAAAAAAAAAACTGCTATAGATGGGGCTTTGTGATTTATCTGACAGTAGTAAAGGGATTTGACTTGAGTGCTGAATATTTAATAGCAGGAGGTGAATGTTTTGCACATAATAAGATGGATTATTTTAGCACAGATTCAAAATCTGTTTCATATCTGTTGTGTATGTAATGCACATTTACATTAGTACTTTTTTTTTCTTCCGTGAAACCTTTTTTCTTAGCTTGACAATATGAGTCCACTGTGCTTTTATTTAGGCTATTGTAGCTGTTGGTGTGTGTGCAAGTGAGGGAAATTAAGTGCCAGTTTTGCTGAAACTAAAGCATATTGAAGTGTTTTCCAGCACATTGTCTTTTAGTGTGACAGTAAAAAGAGGATCTTGGAAGGAACAGTGTGTGTTTTGTGTTTAACAGTTGTTCATTTATCATCTATCTTTTATTTTCTACTTTGTAATTCTGTACTTTTACAGCATCGGTTCCTCTAGATTATCTCACGAGTTTTAGTGCTCCCATTAGAGAGATGAAAAGGCAATACCAGAGAAAGACCTTTTGGTTCTACAGACCTTTCAGTTATTTTGGTTGTGACCTACCACAGAGATGATAGTGGCATACAAACTGTTGCAACAGTTGTCTTAATAGGGTCATTTTTGTTTTCTTTTCATAACCCCAACAGATTGCGTACAAACAAAACAGCTGTTTTTAAAGTAAGTAGCTTGCAGTAAATGATGTGACAACATAATGATCCCTTTTATTGCACACCATTAATGACCTTGCTTATAATTGCCATTGCACCATGTTACAAGATTCTTGTCCCACTGTGTCACTTACTCCTGGTGGACCAAATAATGAAAACTTCACTGTGTGTGCTATATGAAGCTGAATCAACTTCTTTTTGACACACACTCAAAAAAAGGGCTGTGTAAGCGACATAGCAGTGTCTGTTGCAGAGCAGTTGTTTTGGATTGCATAAGGTTGTCTAGATGTTTGTGATGTCTTCCATCATATGTACTACAATCCATAAAGACTGATAGGGGGAAAATGACACAGGCTGCTCTGTATGTGCCACATTAATAAAACCACCTGTCTAATTTTATGTGCATGTCAAAGCTGCATAACAGCTCTTACCCTCACCCCTGGCATGGACATTTATTATACAATTACCTCATCACATTTAATTGACCATAACGATTTCTGAAATATCATAGTTGTTGCTGATCAATTTTATGCAAAGGTTCAAAAAACAAAGAGATGACATTTATCAGAAGCTAGGTGTCAGGTTCCACACGATTTGACTGCTACCTTTTAATGCTGTCATAACTTTGCATCTTTTTTCTTTGCTGTGAATTTAATGATGTGAATGGAGACTGAGTGCCAACGGAAGTTCACTTCTCCCATGCAAGTTGCTGGATTTCAGTGACCTTTAATTGGCATTTGGTGTGCAGATTTAGATTTAAACCCAAGCACCACAGTGCCACTGCGGCAAAAAATTTGCTTTAAAAAATTTAATAAATAGTCCAAGTGATTGTACAGTGGTGGCCTGGGGAACTGATTTGATGTAAAGTTGTGCACTAGTAGTGGCATACAATTATTACAAATTTACTATTATAAACATATTCATTTCTATGAAAAAATTATATCTGCAGCATTTTTTTCCTGATCCAAATGCCACTTGCAACTGATATTGATACTGATACATGCACATTGGACACTGAGCAAAACTGCTGGGATGTCAACATATTAATCTGCTGATTAAACTGACACAGCTCTCCTCTTCCGCAACAGTGAGTGTTGCTATTTAATTAATAATACTGCTACACAGCAGAACTTACAGCAGAAGAAGTTGTGGAAAGAGTACTTTGTTTCTTAAACTGCTCAAATCTGGGAACATTGTCACATTCAACTTTACAGTGCTCCATTTACAACTCCCAAAACCAGTTTGACTTGCTAATTGTTGTGCTTGGTAACCAGGGTAGCTACTATTAGCAATACAAGCTGATGACAATGTATTTCTTTGTGTTTTACACATTCAAACACTGTAGCAATGTTTTGCTAATAAAGACAGTACAATATTATGTGTGTGACTGATATTACCAGATACAAAGTAACAGAAAATAAAACAGTTTTCATGCATGAGGCAGTCATAGTGAATTTATAAGTCAGGGTGGTTTGGAAATGTCCAATTCTCCAAGAAGGAACTTTGACTTTGGGGACTTTCTAGTTGATTTTTATCATATGAAACTTCAAATTTCCAACTTCTAAGGGCAAAAATAAAGCACTGATACACAAACCTAAAACAATTTCAAGGCAATTTTGGAAGTTTATATAACAATGATTGGACCTTTTTTGGTTTTGTTTATTCAAAGATGTCTAAGGAGTTGATCCAGCTTGTAGATTCTGTCTTGCTGCTTCGCCTGTCTTATCTTTCACAAAGGCTGCACATATCACTAGTGGAAACGACTCTGTGGACTGTAATAAAATGAAGGTTCCAAGAGCCTTCCATTCATACTCTGCATGCCAAAATTATTTGACCTGTGTTGGCAAAATGAGTTTGAATGTGCATTTTTTACTGTAAATGAGATTTGATTTATTTTAATTCTAATGATTTTATTTTCCTTTAAATTAGTTTTTTTTTCCCTCTGCTGGCTGCTGTATCACTAGAAAATCCCTTCTTATAATGTTTGGCATAATTGTGAAGCTGGGGGTTCCCCCATATAAAACATGCAGCTGGAATTTCCAATGACATAACTCTAGACTAATAAAACTTGGGATAATTTGAAATTATTATTATTAACTATGGATTTTAAACATGCCTCACTCTGACTCATTTTGCCAGCACTATTTCTAAAAATGTCTTCATCCACTCAAAAAAAAAAAAAAAGATTCAAAACAAAGAAGTAACTGTGCAAGAGCCATAGTAAAGTAGTGTATGTGGCATTGTAATGCTGTAATGCTGCCATAGAAAGACACCTAAAACAGGAAACAAGGTGTGGAGCATGCACATAAAGCTAGCATACTGGGTGTGAAACGTAAACACAACAAGAGTTTTGGCTACTATAAGGAAATACAAAGGTGACATTTCAAAATTTGTTTAAATCTGGACCTTGTTTTTCTCCAAAAAATGCCATTCCTATGTAATAGCAAGGCTGAAATGGTAAAAAAGAAAACAAACAAAAAAAAACTGTTCCTGTGTGTAGACAGTTCATGAGATGTTAAAACACACAGAGAGTGTTTTGAATCTTGTGAGTACAGAAATAGATGAGAAAATGTAGTTTTAACACAACTGCCATCATCACAATATTCATCTGTGATATCACAATTTCATGTTTTCTAATTATGTGCAGCCCAACCTTGCATCACTCAGTCAGTACAGCTTACAAAAATTGCAAGGTGCTTGACCTGTCAAAATGACACAAAAAGCCCCACGCAATGAGTACTGCAATTGTCAGTTTTGGTCTGTTCTACCATTTGTGAGGTGGAAAACGACTGATATAAACTTTAAATTATAGGTTAAGAGGTAGAGTGTTTACAGACTGGGCTTGTACTGAAACATTTTATGAGTGTTCAGTCAGACTGAGTTAATTGGAGACAAGGTTTCAGTGTTTTGTTTCTTCGAGTTTGGCAGTTTATGAGGTGAAAAATCCTTTTCACACTTGGTCACTGCAGCCTGGATGTGTTCTTGCTTTTAGTGATGTTGGGTTCTCAATACTTTTTAGTTCAATGCTGTCAATTTTAAATCTCAATAAATGCCATTCTCTAATGTTTAAACCATATTGTTTTCCTCATTCATATGTTGTGATTCTCACCTAATTTTTCTGGGATTTTAGTTGTGTGTTAATTAAAAAGTGCTCATTTACTAATAACCAGCAGTCAACGTAAAAATAGTTTAATAAGACTGTAAAGTAAATACATGTTTCTCCTATTGAATAAATTATCATTTCTGATTAAGAGAGTCTAGTTTAGATTCCTCTTTGACTGTCAAAAGAAAAAAAGAAAAAAAAACAGGCTTTTTTTAAATCAAATTAGCATGAAAATAACCTTTTCAGGTGATTCAATACAAGTACTCATGAGAGATGTATTGTTTCTGAACTGCCCAATCAGAGAAAGAAGAAAAAAAAGGAAATTCATTATAACATAGACAAGCATTGCCTCATTAATTACAAGAGAATGTTGACTGATATTAATTAAAAATTCTATTATGCCAACAATGGTAATCAGTTAAATAATAATAACAAAAATTATTTATTAATAAAGAGGCGATGCCTTTGCTTAAACTACAAAACATACAGAGACAAAGGGCAAATTCATAGCCATAACCATCCTAATAAATTTACAAACCAACAAATATATTTTACTAATATGGTAAAGAGGCAAAAACAAACAACAACATGATTTTATTAGTGAATCCTATTTATATCACATTAACTCACAAAACAGTCCATGTGTGCAGAATTCTAAAGATGGTGTTACTGATGACTTGAAATGAATCAGCAAGTGCAGAATGACTGAATGAGAGCTGGCTAACAGAATGATGAAAATGACCTTCCCCTCCATTTTTCCTTGATAAGCATAATTAGTACGATGCTCTGCTCAGGGTATCTGTTGACACGGCAGCTATAAAAGGAAACGTTTGTGTGTGGAGCTGTAATAAGTCTCCTGTTACCAGTCAACCTCACACCAGCCTCTTGAGAAGTAGTGATTGTGTTCCTTTTTTGCCTGCATATCACTGGTTTACAAGTTGCCACATTTATTATATCGTGAGGCAATGTTTGCCAAAATCATGTTCCAGTGATCATGAAGCAGTGCAGGATTTTCTGTGTAGCCTAATTCTGTCAGGATCCAAAGACACAAATTAGACATTGATGACACTGATGATGACAAAAGCCATGACCTGTTAACTTCCATAAAGTTCTCTTTGAAATTAGGTCATCTTAATCTGTCTTGAGTAGTTGAAGCAATGTAAATAGGCGACTGGGGCATGAGCTCTGTTGGCATCATTGGCGAGCCCATTATTCATCTACCATTTTTCACTCCAAAAATAAATAAAAGGTATTGACCAAAGTTAATCACCTATCGGTAGGAGTTGTGGAAACAGTAGCTCCTGTTGCTGCCTGTCCAATAGTCACTTTGAATAGTGATTGTGCTTTACAGGGAATTCTTGACTATCAGAAAGAGTATTGTTTCTTGGTACGGTCAGAATTTGCAGCAAACGGTTTTGTATTGGCTAGGCAGTAAAGCTGCATATTGATTCGAGTTATTTCAGTGGAGAATGTAACCAACCTCTGTAGAAAAGGCTGTAATTGGATTTCTGCAGCCAGGATTATGTGGAGCTCCCCAAGAATGCATATCAAAGCTGTAACTCTTTGCTGATGGGTAGCCAACATTGTTCCTTGAATGGTCCAGCAATCGTGCACCAGCAGGAACATTTACAAATCTGCAAACACTCTGATAAGAGTTAGAGCACACTGGCTCTTTTTGTCTTTAAATTAAATTAAACCACTATGTAGATTATTTCATTTATTGTTACTTATTGATATTTTCTTGACTATGAGATAAACATGCCTTCTGACTGGTGCTGTTAGACTGTTTATCAGTTACTGAATGTGCATTGGCAATGGATTAATTGTGATCTTTATCTAGAGTTGTGTTTTGCTTTTCACAATACCACTTTCCATACCATATCTCACTCATCAGAATTTCAGCTATATCATCACCATAATTGTACTGACATATTGAATACATTTCTTATATATTACAAGGTCTGAACTATTCCACCCAACCACTGTATCAGTCCCCCCCAGCCCAGTTGCATTATCACATTGTGACAGTGTCTTGGCATGTTAGAATGTTGCAGGTGGTTTTATGTTCACATATTGTCAGGCCTGTGCCAGATCTTACCATATCATCATTGTTAGTTGGATAGAAGATTTCTGAAGGTAGTCACTGTGTTGGTGAGCAGATGATGGGAAGAAAACAGAATGTCAAATCCAGCAAGCTTATTATAGCTGATCGATATTGGCTCGTGAGCCATTTTTTTCTTCCTGGTGACAGCTCAGAGCTCGCTATCTGGTTTGTGTCATGCCACAGTCAGGTAATAAGGATGGAGGGAAAAACACACAAGGGGGTTATATTGGCAGATGTGCAACCACAGAAAATATGTCTGGAAAAAAGCAGAAGAGGGACAAGAGACTGCTTGCTTAGCACGTATGACAACAGAAGTTAATGAGTTATATTTTCCTGTGATTCTGTTTAAATGGCCATTAATACTAAATAGAAATATTATGCAGTTTCTGTAAATGACTGATGTTTGTAAATGTAGTTGTGGATATTGTCACCTAAGTTGATGATCTCAACACACATTACACAGCCATCCATACATACACTTTGTCTATATATATATATTGCTTGGTATTAATCTTAAATATCAGTTTTAATGCATGACCCTTTTCTCGTGTCTCATGATGAAACTGTATACCAATATCTGTACAACAGACAGTACAATTTTCTACTTTGGATCACAACAAGATTGCCTATCAATGTCAACCTGCAAATGGAACAAAAAATGACCACTGTAGTAGGTAATTCTGATTGGGGCATTAGTAGACCTTTTAGAAATATGATTCAGGCAATTCAGGTGAAAGGTCCATTATCCATCAGGACAAAATATATGCAATATATTACTTTGGCAGGGCAGATGAATGACATCATTAGCTTTTATTTCTTCAACTCTTCCCAGCAACATTAATCATGAACATACATTACAATTATGATTGCTTTCAACCACTTTATATGTTCTAATGAGATGTTGAATCAGTGACATACTCCATCCTTATACAGAATCTTTAGGAGAGAGATTGTTTTAAATTACATTTCAAAGAAAAAGAAAAGTGCAACACACAAAAAAATATATATATTAAAAAAGAAGTTTAATTTAATCTGTTAAAAATGTTAATAATGGTCCAAATATTTGTTGGGTCATTAGAAGCCATACAGTGCCTATAAAAAGTGTTGGATGTTTTACCCTTTTATTGCTATTATGAATCAGTCATGGTCAATATAAATTGACCTTTTCCACAAAAAACAAAAAGAACCCAAAAAACTCATTGACAAAATGAAATCAGGTTATTACAAATCAATGCCAATTAAATACAAATATGTTATGTAAAATAAGTGATTGCCTAAATGATTACCCCCTTTAAATTCAAATAATAGAAAAGATTTTTGAAAAGTACAAGTTTAGGGATGTGTACAAAATGATTTCCAAGGCCATAAACATTCCGACTAGTTCTGCTAAACCCAGCCTCTTGAAATAGAAGGAATATGGGACATGTGTAAATCTACAAAGAGAAGGTCATCCTCACAAACTGAATGAAGGACAATAGTGAGAGAGGACACCAAGATGCCTGTAAGCATTCTGAAGGAGTTCCAAGCTTCAGCAGGCGAGATGGTAGAGTCTACAAATGTAACAGTCACAGTGACCCTTGGGGCCACGATGTCTACCATTGTTATGAAACATGTTCATCTACGAAGATAATGTCTGTTAGTGTAATCTTGTGTCCTACCAAGCAAAGTGATGGTACAGGAGAGCATCTTGGGAATGAGACACAATAGTATGGAAAAACCTTTTGATGAGTATTAACATAGCAGCATCAATACTATCTTTACACCCAAGGAGGTTTTTCAAAGTTGTTGTGACCTAGCCGCCTTTGATTAGTTGTGGAGAGCTTAGTGGGCTTATCATCCAGTGTAAAGAGGCCTAAGAAATACACAAAACTCTAAAAGAGTTTGGAAACAGGACCTGAAAAAAAGGTCAGTATTCGCTATTTTAACAAGTGATTTACTATATTGCAAGAACTGACTTAGAAATGAGTGGTAAAATAAAACAAACAAACAAACAAACAAAAGAAAACAAAACAAACTCCTAAAGTCTCCTAAAAACTTGGACAGAAGGTTTGAAAACCTGAAAAGAACTCATGCTTAAGACTGCCTTTGAAGGCTGCATAAAAGTCAAACTGCTGAAAGCATTTATTGTTTGTGTGTGTGAGAAAACTTTAATATTGTGTTTTGTTTGTTTGTTTGATCAAAACATTGTTGCAATGCAGATGATTTGAAGAAGTTGTGGATAAATCAACAAGATTATGCAAGATTATTATTTACCACATCGTTTTAAAACTGCAGTCTTACTTAGCTGTAGGTCACTGAATAAACATCTGCATAACAGTGCAGGGCAATTAAGTTATGAAGCCTGTGATTTTGAGTGTAAAGTTAATTAGCTGCTGGTTTTGCCTTGCAGCTCGTCTCACTGAAGTAGTTTTCAGCCGTAGCTGTACTCATTGTTATAGCATATAAACAGGTTTGTTGTTTTTAATATGAGGAAGCTCATATATGAGGTTTATTGTTAAAACTCCAGAGCATTTAAACAAATCCAAGTTTAACAGTCTGGAACTCATTATCACCAGTAAGGCTTGTAAATTTTACATGGTCAGTTGATGGAATCTTTCTTTGCTGGGTCTGGTGTGTAAGTCTTGTTGAAAAGGTGTTTATGTCCCTCTTATGGGTCGTCATTGAAAGATTAAATTGCATGCCCCACATCAGTCATAAATCTCAGATAGGTGTGGGAGTGGGACCTGAAGGAAGAGCCATCAATAAAAAGAACAATGGTCATTGCTTGTCAGGGAAGAAGCTGGGGAATAAACAGGTTGTCTGAGAAACAGTGCTGCCCTTTGCAGGAAAAAGTGGCACATTGACTTATATGTAAATAAGTGACCTTTAGGCAGTGTGAGGAATGGGGCATTGGAGCATGGCTCTGTATCAAGAAAATGGTAATATGACTTTTTTCCTCTTTTTTTCTTTTTCTTCCTTTTGTAGGTCCAAACTTTTACAATGTAAATTGATTAGGTTTCACTTTGGTGACTAGTGTCTGTGCAGTTAAAGGTGGAACTATGCTTTATTAATTTTGAAACTTTGAGAAAGAAAGCTTTACATTTTCTTGTAAAACTGTTGCAAAGTGTAATTGAGGGACTTGTTCTTAAAATATACAAATAAAATGCCACTGCAGTTGAAACTATTTATGGGGCATAATACAACACAATAACCCTGATCATATTTAAGTTGCTCCCTGTGCATGCGTGGGTTTTCTCAGAGTGCTTTCCTCGCACTGACTAAAAACATGCATGTTATGTTAGTTAGTAACTCTGAAATGTCACTAGGTGTGAGTGAGCATGTGAATGGTTGTCTGTTTCATTTGTCTCTGTGTGGTGCTGTGATGGACTTGCGACATGTCCAGGGTGTCCCCCACTTCAGTGACCACTGCATATATGCACCCACCCTGCGACCCTAAATGGAAAAGCGGGTAAAGGAAATGGATGGAAGGATATTTAAGTTATGTCCTGAACTATGTAATTACATAAGAAACATTTTAATTGTCTCTGGGAGACCTCAGGGCAGACGCAGAACTCGCTGGAGTGATTATGTATCCTCACTGGCCTGGGGACACCTTGGGATCAAACAGGAGGAGCTGGAGGGAGTCGCTGGTGAAAGAGATGTCTGTTTTTTTTTTTATCCTGGACCTGTTGCATCCCCAACCTCACCCCTGATAAGCAGTAGAAGATGCAGGGGTGGATGGATGGACATTTTAATTGTTTTTACACAAGTTTAAAATTGAGGTCTTAATGAAATGTTTGGCAGATGTGTTGTCACAATTGCCATCTGTATTCAACCTAACAGTTGATACAGCAACTACAGTGTAGTCCAGCGTTTGGCAAATTGTTGGGGATAACCAGTTTTATTCCTAAATACTTTCTCTCCTGCAGTTCAGCCACATTTAGCTGGTCCTAGTCCATGTTTTAGGCATAATATGTATAATGAGAAGTACACTTCAGATGACAAAAAGCTTTAAAGGACTACAATAATCAGTCAGATTTACGAGTTGAGATTTCAGACATTAGGCAAAGTACTGTTAACGCACTATTAGCTTCTGTCTTTTTTTTCTTAGTTTATTTTCCTATATTTAACGGCTGCATATAAATTCTGATCATGGTTTAGACACAAAAGCAAAGCAAAACAGTAACTAAAACAAAAACCTAAAAGTTCAGACTTTCCACTTCTGAGGCACAAGCAATACAGCGTAGTTTGAGGTTAAAGTTGGGAAGCAACAAAGGCAGTATTTCCTTTACTTTGAGCTGGGGAAGTGACATTGCTTCCCCCTGCAAGTCTGAACTGCTCACTAAATAAGAGATTTTTTTTCAAACCTAGATGCCTTAAAAAGAGAGTAGCATGATTGAACATTGTCTGAGTTTTGAGCTTGCCTTCAGACACCCAAAAATATGTTATCAAACCTAAAGAAGTTTTTATAATAGTTTCCCTTTCAGGTTGGTACCACTTGTATTTTTTCTTTCTTTTGTATTTTTTTATTTGTTTTTGTAATTTCAGCAGTTCAGTTGGAATTTGGGAATTGTAACATGGTTGTTACGTTCACCATTTCAAAACCATCTGGAGTCTAATTGTCAATATATATATATATATATATATAGTTATAGAGTTGTTTTTTGTCAACAGTGGATGTTTTCTTGCTGTTCTATGTCTTCACACATTTATTCATGAATTTATGTATTTATTCACTTTTTGGCTAAAAGGTACAACAGAAAAGTTAGTGAAAGATTAACCAGTCATCACTATCAAGCTCTTACTTTGTAATTCTAAAAACCTTGTTGTATAATTATAGTTTCATATGTCAAAAAATCTCTACATTTGCATTAGTGAAAGACAGTACCCACTAT
Source organism: Kryptolebias marmoratus (assembly GCF_001649575.2). Classification (NCBI taxonomy): domain Eukaryota; kingdom Metazoa; phylum Chordata; class Actinopteri; order Cyprinodontiformes; family Rivulidae; genus Kryptolebias; species Kryptolebias marmoratus. The sequence goes on along the minus strand of NC_051450.1, from coordinate 9,662,624 downwards.
GATTTTAGATATGTAAAATGAGAGCTTCAAAGCAAACGTAGAAGCACAAATTGATGTGGATTTGAGCTCCTATATTCTACATAAAAACAAATCATAAGCACCATCAAACAAAGCCTTTTAAGTTTAAAAAGCTACTTTCTAAGTCTGTCTTAATTGTTTAAAATCTGTTTGCTGTTTTGTATTAATTCTTAACATTATGCATATTAAAATATTACATAAAATGAACACTAGATGGGGTTTAAAAAATACAAAATGTTAAACAAATGCCTATATAATATCCAAATATGTCATGTAAAACATTTTGCACTGAATGCTGAAGCAAAGTATTCTGCACAGATAAACTTTTTTTGATAAACTGATTTTATTACTGTTAGAATCATGAAAAACTGCATTAATTCAAATATAATCTTTTGTGGACTTTTGAGTTTATTGTTGTTAATTGCATTTCTTTCAAACTCAAAAAAAAAATAGATTAAAAGAAGAAAAAATAATGTTAATGTGGTTAAAAATCATGTGATAGTACCTGCTTGCATACTTCGATTTTCCTTCTATAGTGTAAATCAAAGTAGATGGATCTTTTATGGAGGTAATGGCTTTGAGACAAGAAGAGAATCTGTTTGTGTTTGTTCATTTACCAGTTCTGTTTTGTAGCCAAAAGACGGATCACAGTGTATTGGACTGATGTGTTCAGAAGCAGCATCAGTTTGGCATCCAGTTTACTTTCCTAGAAAGAATTTAAGTTAGTTAAGTTTCTGTTGGCCTTGATATGTATTTTTGTACTAAGTCAACTGAACATAGATTGCATATTACTTGCTGTTTTCATGTAAAAGCAACATTATGTCCCAACTTTGTTTTAAGCCCACAATGCTGAGATATGTGGGTAAAACAAATATGAATATGTTAGTTTACTTATGTCTCTGTTTTTAGTTTTGTTTGTTTGTTTATAAATTAGCCTGCATACATTAAATATTTTGAATGCCAAAGCAAGAAATGCGTTTTTATTATTTTCAGTCATACTGCACCACCAGGACAAGCAGAAATGCAGACATGGCACATCTTTCTACAGATGCTGCAGAATAAAACATAACTTTGCTGGCACTCATTAAACCAAAATAGAACAGGTAGGATAAAATAATAATGCTTTCTCTTATTTGTTTTGTTTTTTTAAAATTCAACACTTCTTTTGTGTAAGATTGAAATACACACTTGGAAGAAAAACACACATAGAAAATCCAATTGGTATAATATTTTAAATTGTATTTTTGAATGCATGAATGTGTGTAAAAGTAAACTAAAGTATAAACTTGGAAGGCCACCACACTATAAACAAATGACCTCTTCTATTTCCCTCTAGGAGCAGGGCAGTGTATTGACTTTTTGGTGTATATTGATATATTTTCAAAAGAGATAAAAGATGAGACATTTTTTTCCCATACCACTGCTTTCATTCTGGATATATTCCAGCTAGACTATGACCTACATTCAGAAGAGGAGAAATTTGAGAATAAGGTGGAGAAGAGGATGAAAATCACTGCCCTGGACTTTTTTAGGAAATGACAGATTGACTGGAGAAAGTGGCTAGATGGCAGGTATTTGTCATCCTGTGTTGCTATGGGTGCAAAAAGCATTTGTGGTTTTACCTCAGACAGGAATATATGCCCACTGAGTCAAACATGGAGTTACTCTATAGTGAAAATAACACCTTGAGAGAAAGGGTCATTTCCAGATAAATGGAAAACACCCTGTTTTTGTGTGAAATATGCAATGTCATCACCATTGTGTAATGGTTAGAATAAAGAATGTTCTATAAATCTTACGAGTAGCACCACTTTCCAAAACTTTTAAATGCTGTGGAAATGTCATGTTAAAAAAACAAACAAAAAAAAAACCTGGTGCTTATCTTGTACCAATATGAGCTCTTTCCATCTGTAACATAACACCAGCAAAATGAGAAAAAAAACTTTGAGCATACCTTTTAAAAATTTTCTGATGTTGACGTCAGTAAGTTATTGTTTCAAGTAGCTCATCATAAAGCAAGCCTGCAACTAATTAGGTATGGAAGTTTTATGGAGAGTGAGATTTGGTATTAAAGAATGCTGTATTTTTTCCTTGTTATGGGCAAAATCTTTAAAAAAAGTTATTAATCAGTTTGAATGATTTGTGTTGGTGCTTTAAAACTTCTCATGCACAGGGACTAATTTCTGAAATGGACTCACATGGAAATAAAAAAAAATCCTTTTTGTGCTTGCCCACCTTTTGAACGATAAAGGTTCAGTGAAGTCTAAGAGCATGTTTGAAAAATTTCAATGGCTATGACATAAGGAATTTACAAGGGCAACAAAATGTAATCTCTCTGTGTCTGAACATCTGCCTCTGCAACAGTAAGCAGTGGTGCGTTCCGGCACAAATCACTTGTTAAAGCAAACTAGTTGACACCAGAACCGAATGCACTCCATCAGTGGTTGCCACCCCGCTTTTTTCCCCCCCAGTACAAGTATTACATTTAGTTTCCTGTCAGAACTTACCCCCACTGCACACCCCCATTAGCTATGTGAATTATGTTTTAGCAGCCAGCACTAATCAGTATTGATTTAGCTTCTGCAATTACAGCTGGCAGTGATGCATTTTGTGTAATGCTCTTCATATAAATGTGCATTATTGGTGACTCAATCTTTTTAATAATTTTATTATTATTAATTTGTTTAACAATACAGTACAAAAGGCAATAGTTTGTTTCCCCTCTCTTTATCATTATCATTTTTTTATGTTTGCCTCCTTTTTATCATTAACTTCATGGCAGGACTGCATTAAAGGTTACAATATCTTTTTTTTAATATGAATGTTAATACTTTATGACTCAGGAAGCAATTTTAGAAAAGAAGTTCTAAATTATGGCAAAAATTTTTGTGTTAAAAAAATGTGCTAATGCTTAATAAATATCTAAAGAAAATGTTTTAACTAATTTTAAGAGAACAATATTGCTCTATATTTACTAAATTTGTTTTTATTTACTAAATTTCTTCTTATCATAGACAAAAGAATTGCTTCTTTATGTTAGTGAGTTCACTCTCTTTGGCTGGTTCTGTGTATACAGTAAAAAAAGGAGCACAAAGTCAACTAATGTGACTAATTAATACGGAGTATTATTGACTTTGACCATATCCTTGACAACTATCTGTTTTAAAAGCAAGTTAATGTGTTTCACTTTAAAAGCATAAAAGTGTGGAGGCGTAGCTGATTAGTTCAGATTTAAAGCTAATTTTACTGGAATTTAAGTAGCCGTGAAGCTGACATTGCAGTATTTGATTAAGGATTTTCTGACAGACTTAAATGTAGAGTTTATAACTAAATAAAGCAAAATATATACAAGTATTAAAAAACCAATGACTGCACATTTAGCACCCAAACCCATGGGTGAAAAAGCTCAGCGCAGCTGAATCCCTTCTTTGACTTCCAGCCAGCGGGATCTTGGCTCCATGTAATTCTCCTGTTCTCTTGCCCCACATTTTACATCCATCTCTTCTGGAGCTATTCTCTGCAGGCTAAGTGCTGTAAAATATAAACATGCTTAATATAATAACAAAGTACGAACAGGATGCTTTAGTACATTCATAGCATGTAAAACAGTATGCCTGTAACATTCATGTCACTTAGATCATGACAGCCACATGTGGATATTTGGCTGAAAACAGGTCAAAGAGTAATACTTTCAGCATACGTAATTGTTAACGTGTTGCCAAGCTCATAGGTCAACAGATGATGCTGTCATTTAATGCTGCCGTCTGAATTTCCCTAGCATTAGTGTTGTTTGTCACAATCTTTCTCTTACATTGTTATACACCACAGAAGTGGCAGGACGGCACTTCTGCCACTTTAAAGAAAGCAAAGCTAATGAGCCACTGTTGGACCAGTACCACGCAGGTCACTGATTGGAAGTCATGTTCATACTCTAGACTGAAAACATTACCACAAGAAGGTATTGATGTGGTATTAATCAAGCGTCCACTGCTGACTCAATATCTATTACAGTTCATTTATGCACCATTATCAAAACCGTGATGATGGTTAATGAGTCCTTGAAAGGTTTTTCACATGCACCCTTCCTCTTTTGTGTTCAGGCATTCAGTTTGAACTTTTTATGTCGTAGCAACAGTTATAACAGCAAAATCCTCTTCCTTTAAAAGGTCCCAACAAAAATCTGAGAATCTTCAAATGCTTTTCATATGTGGAAGAATCAGTCAATTATTTTGAAGCACTGCAGCGGTTCAGGATTAAGGGACTTAGAAGTGCAACAGACATCAGGCTCCCTCTCCTTGCTTTAGCCTCAGAGACTTCCACAAACAGCGCAGCATGTCAGGGCTGATTGCAGTGGCACTGGGGCAGATAAGTCAGTCTTACTATTATCCTATGTAAGCTAGGACTGCCAAATTACAACTTTAGCCTTAAACCCCCACAGAGTTTGCTTATGGATGTCCTAAGCCACAGCAGTGAATAAGAAATCCTACTAAAGAGAGACGAGCAAGGTTTGAGAAGGGACGAAGAAAAGCAAGTCTGATGGGATGTGTTTATACATCTCAGGCTCAATATTGTTCAGGCTAGTGGGTCTCTCTTGTCTTTTTATTGCCGTCAGCACCCTCCCTGGCTCATAACTATGATGTTCTAAAAGCTTTGCAAGGACCATAATTTAAATTTATTCTTATCAGGTCATGGATTCACACACAGCTTCAATGCCACACACATATGACTAGTCTTACATTTAAAGGTTGAAGCACAAACCACTGAAAAAACATAGAGACAATTTCACAAATGGAGCATTATTAGTGTTAAGTGGTCGAACTTTAAAGGCAAAAAAAAAAGAAACAAAATCATGCATTGCAGGAAGTGCATTTAGGGTACTAGATTCATTTGTACATCCATTCCGTACATAAATGTTTTATAGTTTTATTTTGCTTTGTTAGCAGTTAAGGTGCTAACAAATGTGTTTTGTATGCTGGCTTGCTGAAACAATGCAGTTTTAAAGTTTTTCTACATTAGGGTTCTTTTCTGTTCCAGTTAATTTAATAAATCCTTTCCACCTTCTGTTGCTGCCTCCATTTACCAGCAATTCAATTCCTCCCAAGCTTCTTAGTATGTAATTTATGACTTCTGCCACATCGTAAATTGCTGAAAAACAGAGCTTTTTACCTTGCCCACGTATTGCGGGTCTGACCCCATGTACTCCTCCAGTACAAAAAACTGGTTCCACACCCAGCCTCTCTTGACGCGCTGAAATCCAGACGCCCCATTCTTCCTCGTCGAGCCCACCGAGCTCTTGGCGTGCTCTCTCCCCGTCCTGCTCCGTCCCAGTGGGGATGAAGGTAGACGCAGAGAAAAGACCGAACCCTCGTTGACAAGAATCCACAGGAACAGCAGCAGGCAGTTCCTTGTAAGCATTGGCAATTTGTGACGTTCCGGTCCTCAAGTTGAAGTAGTTGATGAGAGGTCTCAGCTATAGTGAAACAACTGATGCTGATGTATTGTTGGAATAAGTGAGGTGTAGAGCAGTGTTGGGTGTGGCAAACCCAAAAGTAGATTCCCAGGACTACACTCTGAGATCTCTGGAGCTCATTCCCTGAAAGAAAGAAAACAAACATATATTTAAAAAACAAACAAAATACCTCAATAATTTTTATATTACTTGTATGATTAATAATACCTTATTAACACAAAGATTAGAGGCAGTCTAGGGCGGTCTCATGTCATTCATGATCTTTATATACAGTGTTAATAACTTTTTTCATAAATACCAATCGTTAATAGCTTTCTTTTCATAAATACCAATGTCCTGGTGGCACTTGGCAGCCTATATTCTTTTCCCCTGCTGCTTACCTGCATTAGTTTTTAACTACTCAATGATAAATTATAGTGCTTTCACTCTCAAGCATAAAAGTAAGCGCTGTAATTATGCACCTCATGATAGATTACTTCTACACCAGGCAGTTCTCGTGCATACAAGCTCTAATTAGCCAGAATACTTGTCCCTACAGTGAAAACTGTGACTTTATTTTTGCTGTCAATTACAGGCCACCACACATTGTGCCACAAAGCTGTCAACGTTACTGCATTTCCGTACCCATAAAGGTTGAAAGTCTGTACTTTTAATGACACTTTAATGAAAGGGTTCTGATGAGTGTCATGCTTTACTTTGCAAAGCTTGTTGCAGGATATTTGATCATCAGAAAGCTGCTGATAAAAAAAGAAGCAATTAACTACTTTAAAATAAAATAAAAAAAAACAAGTGAAAAGTTGGTGTTCCCACAATGTTTGTAGTCTATCATCTAAAGATAAAGGTTTTGAATCAAATAAGTTTTGGAATCAAATAAATGTGTACTGTATGCAACATGTTGCTTTATGTTGACCATTTTCTTAAGCCAGGTTCACTCACTGCAAATTTCGTCTGTCAAAATCTTTTGTTGTGGAAAAGTATTGTACAAATGATTATTAGTTGTCAGCTTTAATCTGTGGCCTGTGGTCATATGATAAGGCATACTTGATTATTCTTATCATAGAAGGTCTTACAGCCTGGCATCCATTAAACATCGCTCTCTCTCTTTATATATATATATATATATATATATATATATATATATATATATATATATATATATATATATATATATATAAATAATTTATTTGTTTTAGTAGATTCCAGAATTGAAGTTGCTCAGAGCCTTGCTTTCCAGTTTAGGAGTTAACAATCACCTTGACTAAAAGTTCTCTGCTCAGCAAGTTACTCGCTCCCTTAAATTAGAGGTTTACAATGCAATTAAAAAAATCTAAAATTGACTTTCACCAGGTTGAGTTATATTCTAATCCATATACATTATAAATAAAGTATATTCTGGATAGAGTCATGATCGAGCCAAAAAAAGAAACCCAAAACAATCAGTTGATTAAATATAAATTAGTTATATCCCCATCCAAATAAATCTCCTTGCATACCCCAATAAAAGATCATCCTTGTAGTGATGTTTACATAAGACATGCTTTTTTATTCTCTGCGACATTACTCCAGTGAGGATTGCTGCTTGACATTTAATGGCAACAGAAGATTGAATTTACATCTGTAGCCGGGTGTTTGACAAACATGTATTTAATGTATGTTTGCTAGTCATACATGGGAAACCAAGACAAATATGCTATTCCTTAAGGTAGAATCTCACTGGGCTGTGACAATTGAAGATGAGACTGTGACTTAAATATCTGTCCATATTTTGGACAGAGAAGACACGTGGTTTGAGAGAGGGGGTGAACAAATCATTTATGTCAAATGAGAAAAAAAAAACAACTTTAACAGAGGAGGAAGTCTTAGATTTTAGCATTCTAAAATTCAGAATGGAGCATTAAGCCTAATACCCAGTCATTTTTTCTCACACCTTCATGCATGTGACCAAAGCATCTCTATTGTGAGACAGGCAAACAAATACCTTAATGACTCTCCATCGGTAGGGGAATCTGCATGTGAATCAAGCTTGCACAATGAAACATCTCATGCAGCTTAAAACTTGGAGCTCCACACTTTCCAGTTTTGAATTGAGAAAGCTCCTTGGATGGGAAGCAAAAAAATCTTCAACTTTAGAATTAAAGTTGATTTTTTTTTTAATTTTTTTTTTATTGAATTAGTTTAAACCAGTAAATAGCATTTTTCAAACTTAAACCTTCCACCAACAGATGCAAAACAAGTTTTTTCTTTTGTTATTTTTTTGTTTTTTGTTTACAGTATATGCATGGTTTTTAGCTTTATTTATCAGTACTAGTAAAAGAGCAACATTTTAGGAAAATTAAAAATTTTGTAAGTGAATATGTATTGGTTACACAGGCTATCCCATTAAAGATAATAAATTTGTTGAGAGCCATTTATCAAAACTTCATTCATTATTGAGCAAAAGACTTCTCCTGTTCACACTTTGTTTACAATGTTGACTGCCTTGTCAGCACCAGAGCATTCAACTTTGGCCTTGTTACAAGACATTCAACTGTGCTGAAAACAAGAAGGGGATCACAATTTGTTGGGAAGAATGAAGCTAATGGTTCTAACACCTGGTTTATTGTTTCTCTCTCCCTCCTAATGCACTTAGAAGCTGTACAGTAATGGAAGACAGCATGCCTCTGATTTCATAAATGGAGCCCTCATTGACATCATTGTCTTTGATTAATTATACAGACTTGGAACATTGGCTTCAGAGGAAGATTACTCCAGCAAGGTTATCTTGAGTAACCAGATCCATTTATTCTCTGTCACCGCAGTACCTTTAAAGTCAAAACTGATCTGCAAAGTTCTCCATATGAAATTGGCAGGAACTGCGTTGACATGGGTCAGACAGGCTTCTCCCGCAGGTCACTGCTCATTTAGCTTCGACATAATGGAAAATGACTGTTCTCATAATTCCTGCAAAATCACGCCTCTGCCACTGTTCGGTCCTGGGAGGGCTCGATGCATATTTTATGAGATGAGTTCATTAGCATATGTCGAGCTTCGGTTGTGAGCCTTGACCTGTGTTTCTACTTCAGATAGCACAGTGCAGTAGGCTGACAGTGCTCTCACACATCACCTTCAATAATCAAAGAACATATGGCCAGCCGATCTGCTGGTGCAGATTACCACCCACAAGAAACTCCCACAGAAAGTTATTAGTTGTCAAGGCTGCCATAAACATGACAAACAAAAAAGCAGGCATTGACTCCTGGAATGAAGAGGAGAAATGAGTCATGTGGAATCTTTTTTTTTTTTTAATTTCTCTTCCCTTTTTGGTTTCTATGCTCTTTTTTATTTTCTAATAAGCGAGCAGAGATGTTTTTTTTTTTTTTTCATTTTAACAACCTCATTGGTTTGCACTGGGCACCAGCATTTATTCAGAGACATAGAGGAAGTTGTTTTAACAGGGTTAGAAACCCACCTACTTTTGATTCAAAAATGATTTGTGATACAAATATGTGCTAGTTTGCTTTCTCATGTTTACGTTATAGCTAAACATTAGTTTACAAGGAACTTGCTATTTAAGCCATAAATAGCTCCAAAAACATTGAAATCATCATGCAGCTAAAGCCTTTCCTTTTCTAAAGAATTGAGCTGAGTATGATGTAAAAATTGAAATGCCTTCTAGGTCATTTTGTGCAAACTATTAAAACTTTTGGCATTTCATAACTAAAAGTTGATATGTTAATACATATGCAATAGTTTCTCAGAGTATTCAGAAAATTTGCTAATATTTTAGCAATATGAACTTTTTCTTTTCTCCCAGGGATAGTTATGTTGTATGAGAATCTGGTTTAACTAGAGGTTTTGTAAAGTTGGCTTACTAATGGTAGATATTTCTTTACTTCCTTTTAATTTCTTGTTGACATTTACTTTTTTTTGATAGTCTAATAAAACATCTTCCTGCTGGAATGAAATCTGGTATCTGACTACTGTGGTATTCCAATGAAACTCTACTCTCGACTTAATTCTGAATGATTCATTAAAAAGATTGTTGAAAATAATTATTATGAAGTGTTTAAAACCAACAATAGACCTATTTTATTACAATAAGTTTTACTTTGAGAGTGTTGTTTAGAATAATTGATCACATTTTTAACATAAAGCTATTTTTAGAGCTATTTTCTAGCATCAGTAGTGGCTATGCCAAAGTATTAATAACATTTATAGAATGGTATATTTGTAAAAAATGACATAAGATGATCAGATCATCTTGCCCTAGCAACTTCCTCATTTATAGTAGATGATTAGAATTCATTTGCATGAACTACATATTAGTAGCAACATTCTTCGTCACAGAGCTTACTGAGGTAGTTTACTAATCAGCAATAATAAAAAGAAAAACACTGGACTGGAAAAAGACACAATGCCTCTGTTTAAATGCACAAATCACATTTTCAAAATGTGACTTTAATAGTCGCGCAATTGTCTCTTTCGTACTCAGAGTTGTTATGATGTTTAAGACCAATTACCTAGTTGACCTGCAGGTCTGACAAATGAGTAAATATTATCTGTACTAAGGCGTGCTATCCAGGTCGATCACAGCGAGGACAATGTTTTTACATGACTGAGACAGAAGGAGACAGTAATAGCACTGAAACCCCCACCCTCACCCCTAGAAAAAGACTGGGAACAGAAAAGTGTAGGTGGGAGCAAAGTAATGAAAATGGGAACAGCAACACAGCTGGCCAATCAAACACAATAATCAAATCATGCTTTGTATGTAGGTTACCAAAGCAATGAATAGGGAGGAAAATCAGGTTGTTTGCTTCTGAAATACCTTCATTTTAGACTCCACTATTTAGTTTTGACCTTTCTGAGGTCTGTGTTATATATAACCTCTCTGACCCAAGGTGTAGGTTGTGCAAGGAGGCCCCTGAGACAGTCCAGCACATAACAGCAGGGTGCAAGATGCTGGCAGGGAAAGCATACATGGAACGTCATAACCAAGTGGCTGTCATAGTGTACAGAAACATCTGTGCAGAATATGGAC
>NC_051450.1:9599702-9651754 GCF_001649575.2 Kryptolebias marmoratus | reverse complement strand
ACCCTCAAGCTCCCAGGCCTCTGGTAGAGGACCCGAGCTCAGAGGATGAAACAAAGACCACCCGCGGAGGGTGAGAAGGGAATTTTTATATATATATATATATATATATATATATATATATATAACGCATGTGCTTCTCCGCACTATTTACAGTTTTTGGTATATTTTTGTGATAATGCTACGGGGCTACACACAGGCCTGGCAAAGTTGCTACAGTGTTTTAGGTCATTTTTTAAATGTTTTTTGTGTGAATGTATACATTTCTATACACAGTGTTGTGTTTGCAATGATATTTTTAGAAAGAACAACAAATGAGATAGAAAGATTGTTTCGGACAAATTATGTTTCCCTGCGGGCAAGACCCGAATACTGTGTGCAGTCACAACAGGAATATGATGAAATATACTAAACCACTAAATCTACCATTAAAAGTCCCATTATTTAATTACAAGAAATAAAAATCTATATTGGTTACTTAAAACCTAATAATATTTAATTATAAAGTTATTTACTATCCAGAGTTTATAGGAAAATTCATCTGGTATTTGCTTGAGTTAAGGCTGCTGGTAGAGTTGTCTTGAATAAAAGCAAAATAATGATAAAAAAATACAACATTAAAAAGTTTCAGTCATAACTAATCAGATTGTAATAGATTACAACATTGTTGAATGGTGGCACAACTTTTTTATCCATAGCCTTAAACTTTTAAAGAATACCTCTATTGTTTTTCTTTGGTTTTATTGCATCACTACGACAGTGGGCCAACACACAATCTTTTAATGGTGACAAATGGAAACAACTCTTGTTGCCAAGACCATTTCTGTGATAAATGTGCTTTGATGCTTTGTAAAGTGCAACGCCTGCAAAACGAGGAAGTGTACGTGAGAAAAAGACTTTGGAGGGGGGGTTTTGCTAGGTTTTGAGAAAACTGAATCGAAAGTACAGTTTTAGGCTCCTTTAAAACATGGAGTGATTACCACTGCTGCCTGCAATGTTTTCAGTGCTAACATAGCAGCAGAATTCATTACAAGGAGAGGCAGGATGGCTGCACCTCTGTTGAATGGGTCTGGCTCTCTGCCCACTAACACAGAGTTCATGATGCTTAAACTTCTTTTAAGGGTTTACCGTCTGTTAAAATTAAATCTCAACTTTGTGCTCTTGTTGTGCTACTCTCCATTGCCACATCAGCCTTGCACTTGTAAAACATGATGTTTGGGTGGGAGTATTCAAGTTCCAGTGACTTTAATATTTGATAGCTAAACAGCCACTGCTACTCACAGAGGCTATAAGAAATCAGTAGACTCTGAAAGTGAACTGGTGCTGGGAAAATTATTGGAGTCTGTTTAAATTCCACTCTAAAACATACTGTGAATGCACTTGAAAAACCTCCACTATGGGGGTGAAAACACTAAAAGAAAGCTGGTAAACAGGAGTACAACCTGCACGTTCAAAAGACATGCCTAGGTATGCTTGTACCTTTGGCTAATACTGTAGATTGAGTTATATTAAGTGCATTATAGTGAGAAGATTCTGACAGGTGACTGCACAAGAGCTGAGTCTAGTAATATAAGCAAACTAGACAAACTTGTCACAACTGAAAAAAAGGTTGGAAATATCAATTTCTTTTCTCTTTTTTTTGTATTTTGCATAAAATAAGAATCACATCTCTATTTTTAGGTTTTAACTTTGAGGCATATATGCAAGAGAGAGGGTGTCTCACACTAAGAAATTAAAATAAAAACCTTTGCATTCCTTGAAGGAGTACACATTGGCTGCCATTCTGGTCAAACATTGAAAATAACTTTATGCAAAATCTCACACTCAGAGTATGTGCTGGTGTTAACTCTCAGCTCAAATCTTAGCTGAATATCTGTAAAACTGAGTTTTAGCTATTTTTGTGTTTGGTTAGCTGTTGTGGCCATGTGGAACTGGGTTGACTTCACAAGTTAACCAGTTGCAGCCATACCTTTATTGAATACATTGATTAAAATATGTCACACAAACACCCAGACATGGACAAAAAAAATTTGCTCACCTATTGCTTTTAAGTGGCAGGTGATAATTAGAAGACAACTAGTGAGGCAACCTTTACATATACAAAAAAAGATGTGATATATAATACTCAACGTATCATTTTTTAAGATTAACTCACTCTTAATATATTTAATTTTACTGCAAACTGACTAAAAACATCAAAACAATAACTGGATTTTTTTTGTTTGTTTGTTTTGTTTTTACCTTTTAAATTTCCAGTATGTCTAACCCAGCACTAAGCTATCTTTCGTCTTGTGTTTAACGTCAGAAGTTTTGACAGATACAAATATCCAGAGTCAAAACACAGCTGATGTTTTTCTGAAGCCGTGAAAGACAGGCAGCTACTGAGATGAAATGATACAGCACTGTTGCCCCAAGGCAGCTGTGGAGCACCACTGCTGCTCAGGCAACTGCTGTCATCCAGTCACACTGTTCTCAAGCATGCATTGGAAATAAATGTTTCTGACCCTTTTACTGCAATGACTTAACAAAAAAAAAAACTCATATCACACTATTTGGATAGTTTAATCCTTTGTTTTTTTTTCAACTCAAGAAGAATTCAATGAAATAAAAGCTAAAAACAAAAATGATGATTTAATCTGTCAAATGACTGGCGCTGTGTTTAATAATTGTCTCTTTAAAGGCTAAGAGACAAATCAGACACAGCTAAATCTGTCAACACATTTTTGTTTGTTTTTATCTGTCTTTTTTTTATTAATGTGACATTTGCAGAACATTGTGTTTGGAAAAGAAAAGAAAAAAAAAAAAAAGAACCCATCAGACTAAAAAAGTTGGTAAAATAGTGCCAAGTTTTACTCCTACCGGCTACTGCCAAATGTGGAATAGCAATCATATTTTGCCTGTGTTTGTGCCTGTAGTGTTAGTAAAATATCTTACGGAACACTGCATTTTAGCCAGTAATTGGTAGATGTACATCTACAACTGAAGATAAAGGACAAAGGACCTTACAGCTAAAGGACCTTAAACAACAGAAAAAAAACAATTATGAGTCAGCCAATTTTACAGTTACTGAAGTAAAATTTGGTGGGGCTTCATACCCAACACATAATCTGAGCATTACACATTGTGCAATATTTTTGCTTAAAACATTGGCATTCTTTGTTGATCTTAACCATGTCTGTCTGTCTGCAAAATATATCATAAACTACTGGATGGGTGTTAATGAAACGCTCAGAAGGTAATTACTTAATGTACATGTACAGCTGATTAATTTTTGGAGTCATTCTCTTTCAAGATGGCCACCACAGCTAATCAAACTTAACCAAAGCAAAAATGACTTTCACTTAGTCAGTTTTAGAAATATTTAGCTAAACTCTTGTGAGATAGTAGCTGTGAGTCAATTACAACAAATACTCTGAGCTCTACACTTTGCACAACATTTTTGCCTAAAACTTTGGCATTAACTGTTAGTGTCAACAATGTCTGCCTGTTAGCGAAGTATCTCATGAACCACTGGACAAATTTTAGTGAAGCTCTCAGAACGTAATCACAAGCTGAACATCTAAAACAGAATATTATTTTGAGGTAAGCCAATTTAGGATGGCTGACACAGCTAATTAACCTTATCCAACAAGAATAGTTGTAACTCAGTGATTTTTTGAGATATTGAGCTAAAAATTAGTCTGATATTAGCTGAGACTTATTCCGAACACTCTGAACTTGAACACACCTTGTAAGAATTTTGGATGAGATTGCACATTATGGTTTGTCAGAATAAATTCTGTTTAGATCAAAAAATAAATAGTGAAATTAATTTAGAGCTATAACCTTTGCACCTTTCTTCATGTCTATACATAAATCTGTCACCACATATGACTGTGTTTTTCTCTGTTTTTTAAACAAAATCGTTGTAGCTGACAATTAGTTTGACTTTTGAGTCCGAAGCAAATTAATTTCTAAAATGTATTCATGTCCAATTTTCAATTTTTTTTCTCTCCTGCAGCAAAGCTTTTTCTGCATCTGTCCACATGATTGTAAGACTCGGTGGAAAAAGAAAAGATCAAAACAAGGTTAGAAATGTTGTACATCAGTATATTTATGCTGACCTTACTTGAAAAGAGCCAAAAGGTTATGAGGGGAAGATTGCTGTAGAAAATGTTCAGGAGAGTGTTGCACTAATTTAGTCCAAGTTTGTACAAGTTATTGCCCAATTATTCTTCCTTGTGGATGTGGAGAGCTGGTTGCGTGGTAACATCAAATAGCTTCTGCTAATACTGTGTGTTTTAGTCACTCAAAATAACATTTGATGCTGGTAAATGATGTGCAGTCTTGCCTGCACAACAAATAGGGTGAGAAAGAGAAGAACAAAGCTGAAAGGGAACTTTTAGTTGCAAATAGAAGCACTACAGGCTGGAGAAGTGAATGAGAGCCTTCTGCTTGACATGACTCATTATCTCAGACTGAAAGAACCTAAGTGGCCACCTGGTTACTTCCCGCCTGTGCCTTCTAGGGAGCAGTGAGAAGGATTGTGCAGCTCGGTCCATCTTTTTTCTGTGCACCAGTATTCCCACTCTCATTTGCCAATCGCTGCCCAAAGTTTAAGAGTTTCTGCTGTAAAAGAGTACCTATGAAAGAGGTAAACAGCCGTTGTCTACCACAGAACATCAGGGCCCCTTTGTAGAAAAAAACTTGACTGTAATTGTTTTAAAAGTTATTAGCCAAATATTAGTGTAGCTCACAGTTATGGGCACACGTTTACTAGGTTAACCATAAAATAACATGGAATGTTTTACCTGAACTAATCCGACATGCAGCTGATGCATTATGGATCTCATAAAACTTCTTACAATGCTTCAAAATAATAGTCTCAAATATATACAGTGAATTTTGACTTCTAAATGCTCTTGAAATCCCTGATAATCTGGGTCTGATTTGTTTTACTGAAGAAAAATAATTTATGATTTTTTTCTATAAACTTCAGATGTTTTGTGAGTTTTTTGAGTCCTACTGTTTAAACTCAACATTGAACAGGTTCAGCTACAAAATTGTATGTTACTTAGTAATTAAACCCTGGAAATGTGCACCTATAATCCTCAGATCTAAAAATAATAACCTGATAACAAAGGAATCAAATACAGTTGAAGACAGAAGACATTTCTATCTTTTTTTTTTCCAACATGGCTTTTTTTTCCTGTCAATAAAATTTACACTTTTTTTTCACATTTACACTTTAATCTTGAAACTTAAAAAAGAAAGAAAGAAAAAAACTGTCAATGTACAGCATTTTACCTCAAAGATAAAGAAAATGACACAACAAATTTATCATGGTTCCATGCAAAGTGGTTTCATTTGTGCCGCATTAACTCCGGCACAATAAAAGCACAATTTGTGTTCATTCGATTTAAACATTTTAGCATCTTTTAGTGCTCAGTCTAGGCATGAACCACTCTCTGTTCTGAAAAAAAAAAAAAAAAAACAGCATTTCATTATTTCCTACTGCCAAAAGGTGAAAGGTGGGTGGAAATGTTTTTACCTGTGTCTGTGAGAGGGTATGTGTTTGACTGTTAGAAAAATATTTCCTGAACCGCTAGACAAGTTTTAATGAAACTTTCACAAAACAATCATTGGATAGACCTCTACAAGTGATAAGCTTTTGGAACCAACCCATTTTACAATAGATGACATGGACAAATAGTTTTAGAAAACACAACAATGATCATTATTTAGTTATTTTAAAGAAATACACTCAGTAAACCTATCCAATTCCAACTGGTTGCCACAAATAATCGATATTAGCCAGCACAAAAATGGCTATAAATCAATTTTACAAATATTGACCTAAAATTTGATGTGGTAGTAGCTGAGAGTCATTCACAACACAGTCTGAGATTGTCCATAATTTTTATGGACCATCTCTTTTAAGGTTTTACCAAAACAGCTTCAGCTTTGCTTATCTTATCTTATTTTTATATCTTATATATTTTAGTTAAAAATAGTTTAATCAAATGTAAATTCTAATTTTCCATTCTGATTTTTTCACAAAACATATTCTCAGTCATATGGGAAGAAAAAAAAAATATATATATTTTTTGGAGGGAGGATGAAAAGTCATTTACAGCAATTGTAGTTTAAGAGGAAGAAGCTACACTCTATAAGAAATATCTTCTTTTCATCGGTTACGTTTAGTCGGTTTAAGAAGTCTTTTCATCGCTAAGTCCTCTGAGATCATATATCACCTTGACTATAATCTTGTGTTGATAAAAAATAAATTAGCCGGATGTCCTACTGAACGAAAGCTGCCTCTGTCAGAAATTGAACTTTTCCCCCCTTGAAGATACGGAAAGCTTAGCTTTAGAGACAAAACTGGCCTGAGGCAATAAAGAAGAACCACACTGACTCAGCATTCCCCAGAATGAAGATGTCTGAATCCCCTGCCAACAAAATATATGATGCAACAGAATTTGCTACAGTGAAAAAGGTTATAATTAAAGGGAGCTGTTATCGAAATGGTTAGTGTTGCTACAGATATTTTTTGACTTATTGCTCACACTTTGGCAACTGTTCAAAAGAGAAAAGGAAATAAAAAGTGCCTTTAATGATAAAAAATGTTCAAAATTGATATCAGTTTCCTGTTGTTTCAGTCAGAACCACTGCTGTTCTGACAACCAAAGTGAATAAATGTACACTGGGAAAAAAAAAGTAACTGCAGGGAGCTGTCAAACTGAAAGCCTAAATGGACATCAGTTTACCTGCTTTTATGGTGTTTTCGGCACAAACTCAGATGGTGCTTCAGCCCCCATTGATTCAGTTTTGGGGGAAAAAGACTCAAAGACTGAATTCTGATTGTTGCAACAACACATTCTATGGGAGACCGTACAAACAACTGACAGACAAGGTTGTAGGATGCAAGCAAGATAACAAGACATATCAGAGTAGTGGTCAGTATGAACATGCCCTAATTGTGAAAGACACTGTTTTGTGGAGCCTCCTTATCTAACACTTCTGCGAGAAGATGTACACCTTAGTGGGCTAATGCATTATTGTTTATCCTCAAACAGTGATTTCTAACAACCTGGGAATATTTTGTTTTCAGATAAAAGCGAAAACAAAGACGAAAACCAATCTGTATTTGATGTACAATAGCATGGATATATATATATTTTTTTTTTTAAGTATGTAATGCCAAATATTGTTTTAGGTAATATTTTGCTTTCTCAACAATGCGTTGATGTTCTAATCTCACTATATACATTTAAGCTGCCTTTACACTGGGAGGAATCTCACCGAGCTGGAACTAGTTGGTTAACAATATTCATGAGGCAGTCTCCATATTGTCTTGCAACATTAGGGCTGGTTTTCAATTTTCTACCATGAGACACAGAGGTATGCAGTCCTATCAGTTGAGTTTTGAACATGGTCAAAAAATTTGTGTGATGTTTCTCTTGAAATAGCCTCAAAGTTGTCAAGGGCATCTCCTACCCATCTTGACCCCACCTAAACTGTGTTGTGGGCATCTCCAAACCATCTTAAGTACGCTAGAGCTGTATTACAACACCTGCTTGGGAGCTCCCCTCTGACAGAAAACATCTGAAGCAAATGTCCAGGTCTACAAAGCCTACACCAATGAGGAAAAACAATTACTGAAAAACTGGTCAAAATCTTCCTATCTTGATTTCAAAAGTGGACTCCAGCACATGAAATCATAAACTTGAGAGGGCACAAAGCAAGTTGAGATGGGTATTATGTGAGTGGAGGTGGACAAAAAAAACTGTGCATGGCCAAGAATGCAGTTTTGCAAGCTGTTCACATAAAAATAGACTGATTTTCAAAAACTGGCCATTAGAACCATGTCCATACAGCTAACTTTTCGCTTGGTTGCAATCGCTCAGAATTCAGTGAAACACGCACCAAACCTGTGTGACAAGGTTGTGGTGGTTTGTGATTGTAGTGGTATCCATAACGTAAGGTACATCAGTGTGGCTTGGTCACTGAAAATTTGAATTAGGACTGATAATCATTTATAGGCTACGACCATGATATCAACAAGGTCAATCGCCAATGGTTGTAGCGTCATACTAGTGTGGTGTGCTTTAGGATGTAGTGATAGTTGTGACAGGGTGAGCTAATAGTGTGTTGATGGTGCAGGTCCAGTCATGTTCTTGCAGGTTGTTTAGAGCGTAGCAAGGTCGTCATCCAGAGTGAAGGGGCCTTAACAATTACCCGTTCACTCTATCTACTCTCCTGCTGGTATCACAAAAATGATTTCCAAATGCCACTCATAATATTTAGGAAAACCTCTGGCAATGTTTATAGGCTAGCTTGTATTGACTTAAATAATATAATGCACAGAGTTAAAAGTTTTACATATTTTGTGAGACAGAATGTTTCTCAGTTGACAAAAACCAAACTGCCCCCATCTCACATTGTTTTGATGAACTAGCTTTGACATTGTAAGACAAAAAAAAAAGATTTACTTCCTTGTCTATGGTGTGAGTAGAGGTGGACAACAAAATAATCGGTCAAGAATGCAGTTTTAAAAGCCACAGTTGTAAGAGTATTTTTTTCTTTCAATAAATAGAGTATGTTTTGCAAACCTCTGGTTTTGTCTTAGTTCCCAAGAAAGCAGTCAAAGCAATGTTCATGTACTGTCACACTGTTTTGCCATTTCCCAAAAATGTTGGCATGTTCAGAAATTACTTTTATGTAAGTCGAAACGTGAAGAAATGAAGAATGTTTTGTAAAAAAGTCAAATCTTGTGGTATGTATCAGGTATGTGTGACATTAATATGTCCAGGTTACGTATATTGTGTATATTGTTCTGGGTTGAAGGGTGATAAAGTTGCAACATACTATGTAAAGTAATATGCTGCCGTAAAGTAAACTTGTCATTGTTTTTGTTGGTTTTGTCATGTTGTATAGCTGTACTTCCAAATTGGTCCAGAAATTTTCAATGCTACCTATGCAAGCGTGTCACCTATATTTTCTTACGGCTGTGGTCTCAACGCACCATAGAAGTGCAAGGCAAATGCACGCACTTGAGATGAAAGTGTTAGTTATTTTGTGATATGTGTTTATTGAATGTGCAAAAACAACAACAATTAAACAGTGACAGTTAATCAAAAAAATGAATGACTAAAAATGTCTAAAAATATGCAGTTAATTCCTGAACAGTGTTTTAATGAATGCATTCTCTGTTGCTGTTACATACCTCTAGACTAAAAATGAATTGTTCAGAAATGTTTGATTCAATTCAGTTCAATTCAGTTTATTTACACAGCACCAAGTCACAACAAAAGTCATCTCAGGGCATTCACATTATAAAAGCCAATTAGTAAAAGTTATCCATCTAAGGCAGCTAGCAGATTGCATTTAATCTTCACTTTGTCCCAGTCTCCCATCCTTTTAATTCAAAGTTTTTAGTTGAGCCACAGTTATGTTGTGTGATCATCATCAGATTATTCAAAAGAGCAGTTTTGCAATTAGTATTTTTTCCCCGCCTCTTCAGCAGTCTTATAGTCAGCATAGTAAACTGATAAAACTTCCCCTTCTTTTTTTGTGATCTTCATAAGTCATCTGAACAGCTGAAACATAATCAAAAACCAGTAGATATACAAGTTAGCCTCTTTAATCACAGCCCAATAGCTTTTGCCCATTATGGCTGTTTCCTTCTTCTAATTACCCTGATTTAATAAGTGCGTTTGCTTGCTGTGACAGACACACATCCCAAACTGTTATGACTGTCATTACCCGGCTGTGGCATTTTTCAGCCAACGCGGTTCCCATTTTTGCCTAATTAGACATTGCTAAATGTTAACAGATAAAGCCTGGATGAGCAAGTCGGTCTGCGTTCAGATTTACACCCGAGCCGAGCAGATGGCAATAAATTAGACATGAAAGAAAGACAGAGAGTGAAGAACTGATCCAAAAAATAAATAAAAAAATAACCACAGCCGCTCTCACGTTTATAGTTTCTGTGAAAGGGTTTGTATGGTGTATTTTTTTTTTGTTGCTGTTGTTTTCCTAATCAACATTTGTGGAGTCAGCACATCAGCACATCCTCTGCATCCCATCTGACGGATCATTATTTATTTTTCACAGTATTCTGATTGGACAAGGGCTGGTATGAGATTTTTACAATATGATAACCTTAACCAAAAATACCACAGTTTCTCAGTGTTACAGTACTGAAACAAACAAACAATAAAATTAAAATAAACTGCTGCATAAATAATTACACATATTGCTTAATGATGATTTTATAGGTATATTACTATAATACGTAATGTAATATTTATTTATGGTTATGTATATTTGGAATAAGGTGCTAACATGCTATCTCCTGTAGCTTGTTGCAATTTATATTCATTTATTTATTTTTCAAAACAGCAATTTCTTAAAAATGAGATGGGTGTTCCTTATTTCATAGACAAACCCTGACTGACTAATAACTAATAACAAGAGAGACAATGTCTCTTTTAACAAGAAAAAAAATTGTAAGAGTCCAGTGGGGGAGTTATGACATGCACTGTCTCTGTTATCTTAGTTTTATGTGTTTAAACCGGTAAAAACAGTGAGACAAATAGTGTGTGTGTGGGTGGGGTGGGGGCGGGGATAGTGGATTTCACATTGTGACTTTGTAATATCATGGCATACCTTAAAACCAGTAATTGTTCCCTGCCTAATTATGATTATACACTAAAATGTAATTTGGAGATTTGTACATTCAACTTTCAGATCAAAATAGGTTCATCTACTACCTGCTTAGAAAAGCAATGCTCTTATCATACTGATGCAGTGGATAATTAACTTCTTCTTACTAATGTATAAAAAAAAAAATTCTCTTCTCACCCTCTGCGGATGGTCTATTTTTTTCATCCTCTGAGCTCGGGTCCTCTACCAGAGGCCTGGGAGCTTGAGGGTTCTGCACAGTATCTTGGCTGTGCCTAGAACTGCACATTTCTGGACTGAGATGTCTGATGTTGTTCCTGGGATCTGTTGTAGCCACTGCTCCAGTTTGGGGATGACTGCCTGGAGGGCCCCGATGACAACAGGCACCACTATATATATATATATATATATATATATATATATATATTAGTGTAAAGTCATTTTTATTATTATTTTCTTAATTAAATCTCCAAAACGGCTCATATTAAGTTGAGTCAATGAGTGGTAACCATTTCAGCCTTGGAATTTATTTGTGCTCTAAAAGAACTGGTATTTCAAATTCCATGAACAACTGGAAGCTCATTGAACTCAACACAAACTCCTCTCTTGACTTGAAACTAAATTAATGTAACAAGTTTGGGATGAATAAATTTCCTCCGGCATTTGGTTTGGTTATGTCTTTTGCTCTTTGTTTACATTTCCACAAGTCTGAGTGCAGTGGAGAGTCCTCACCAACTGAATGCCTTATTATTTGATTATTTGAGACATTTTGAAAAATCGTGCATGCGTAGAGGGCTGGTGCAGCTTAATTAAGTGTCTGTGATGGTGTGGAGCTGACATTTTTGCGCGATTGGAGGACGGGGGAAGAACTGAAAACAAATTAAACCCACTTGGTATGCACTATTGACAAACAATGCAATGCTCATGAATATGAAAATCAGCCCTTGATGTTTGTGGTAAATACCTCGTGTTACTGATATACAATCAATTTACCATTTCATGTCATGTCTCCAGCTTTTATAATTTGGTGTTATTGACTTCAAATCAAAATAGGTAATGGCGAGTGCTTTAGTTAATCATTCAGTCACAGAAGGAGGCACAAATAACATTCATCATAATCTTTGTTTTATCTAGCACAATATGTTGTTCACATGCCCGGGGGTGTTATCATTTTATTATAATCGATTGTGATTTTATACACGTCATTCCATGCAGATTCAACCAAAGTGTTTAACTCCACTATTTTATTCAAAATACAGCCACATTAGCCCCCTTTTTTTTTCTTTTTTTAGAACAAGATTCATTGCTGTGGTCTTTCTATTACCACAGTAATCTAAATGCAAATTTTAACTGTCCCTTTTTTCCACCAGGATGATGCTTCTGGCACAGCATGTGCACTGGAATTGAGATGTGTTTTCCTCCTCCTATTCTACCTCTGTTACATGGAAACTTAACTCTGAATAGAGATTGCTTACCATGCTGACATACTGTAAAAGAGAGCAAAAAAAAGGAGAGAAAGATGCCAATAGTTGAATCTAAATAAAGCTGTTCAGTGACACTTTGACAGTTTTGTGAATCTGAAGCCCTTTAAGGAAAAAACAAAACATTAAAAGTAAAGATCTAGCATTCCTTGAAAGAATGTATGTCACCCATCGCCTTTCATTCAAGTGCTTTCAAACCATCTTATGCAGAGAAAGAACAGAGGTAAAGCCGTTTTGGTCAAATGTTGGGAAGGACATTATGCACAATCTCATGCAATATTGCGAGATGCTGTGATAGAGAATGTAGCGTGGACTACTATCAGCTACCAACACAAGAAAGTTAGCCCAATATCTGTAAAGCTAACTGAGTTATAGTCATTTATGTATTGGCTAATGTTGACTGGCAGTGGCAGCCTGCTTAAATTTGTTCATGATATACAACAGACAAACACAGGTGGCACCAGTTGTAAATGACAGTTTTTGGAAAAAAAAAAAAAAAAAACAGATCTCGTGTGATCCCTCACTGCTCGGAGTATGTGTTGGGAAATAGTTTCACCTTCTACCACAACATACCACAACAAATTCTACCTCAACATCAATTATATTGGCTGAGTTACAGTCATTTTTTTGTGTCTGATAGGTTTGCTTAGCTGTGACAACAATCTTGCATGGTATTGACTTCAAAAATGAATCCGTTGTAAATGTACTTCTAATGATTAGTTTACAAGAATTTCATTGAAATCAGTCCAGTGGTTCATGAGATATTTTGCTAACCCCACACAAATAAACACACACTCAGATGGACAAAAACATTATTGCCTTTAGCTGAGGTCGATATCAAATCCCATCCTAATTTGTGCTCAGCATATAAGATATGGATTTATGAATATACACACACTGATGACACAGATAGTATTAAATTGACTAAAACCATCGTTTTTGAATAAAATGTTTAATCAACATGGATTAGGTGCATTTCCATGGACTCAAATAGATGCAGAATTTTTCTCACCACTGTTGTCACTTCCATTGCACTTAGAGCTTAGAAACACAGTGTGATTCCCCCAGCTGCCCTGCGAACACACTGATATGAATTGGTGGCAGTGAAAGGCTTTATCACTCCTGCCTCCCGACTCGCCCCGTCATCAATTTTCCCTGCATGGATATCGTCCTGAGTGACACCTGGCAAGTCGCTTTCTCCTATCTCCTTCTCCTCGGCACTGTAAATACATCCAAGGTGTAGGAGCAGGACGTGCCTGTCCTCGTGTAATTTTAAACCCATGTGTCGGTGGTCTGATACCACTAACCTTCCTCTGCTCACTGCTTCTTAGAAAGCTGCACTCATGACTGTGGTCTGTGGCCTTTTCCCATTAAATCCTGTTTATTAGATTCCTAATGGTTGTGGAATATGTCAGTGCACATCATTATTTGTGTGCATGCTGATTCAGCATTCACAGTGTTGGTTTCCTGTTTTGTTTTTTTGGTTCATAATTTTTAATTTTTTTATTTCTTTCAATATAGCTTCTTCTGCATACTATGTATTATTTTAACTATTTAACTATTTCAGGAGATTAACACTATTACTTTTGGTTTGTGTAACCTTTTCACCTTTTTTTACAAATATTTTCCCCATAGAATTACATTGATATCTGTTCTGCTCCTTCAAAAACATTGTGCGCTTTGAAATCTGCTTCATACTTCACTTTTTTTTTCTTGTTTTGCTACTTTTAGCTTTTACCTTGATTTCTACTAATTACCTAGGATTTTGCTGCTTTGCTACTTTTACCATTAGGCTAGCATTTTGCTATTTTTAGCTAGCGCTTCAATTCAATTCAGTTCAATTCAAACAATTTTATTTGTCCTCAGAAGTAATTTAAAATGGAGCATAAAAAGTAGCTAGAATGACTCAAAGGACATAAGAGAGTCATAGTGCATCCTGATAAACACAAACAGCACTGGCAAATAAAAACACAAGACAGAGGACACTAATAATAAAGCTCAGTGAGCTCAGTGAACATTCACATTAAAATAACAAAACATAAGTGACACTCAATGAAAGAAAATGGGCAACAACAGTAATCACAGTACAAAAACACAAGAGACAGAAGCACCACTCACAGCAACAGACAGTATTCAGACAGCATGTCCAGCATTCAGAGTAAAAATATGTTAAAAAGTGCATAAGTAAATAACTTATAAAGCACAAGGTGCATGCTCTAATAAAACTGTACCTTCATATAGGCCAGTGTGTGTATAAGTGGTTGGTGTTTAAAGACTAGATTGACCTGGAGAGGAAGGTTTGCTTCCTCTTATGTGTCCTGCAACTTGGACAGTCAAATCTGCATCTTAAGAGAAGCCACTCATGCTCTGAAAAGAGAATATGGTTGAGACTGTGTAAGATCCTCTGAACTTTGTTCAAAATCTGCTGATTGCATACAGCTGTAAGGGAGTGGATTGGCTGCCTGAGTTGGATTTGACAGCGTTCATCAGACGGTTTCTGTATGTAAAAAAATAAAACTAGACAATGAAAGAGAAAGTTATTACATTTTTGATAAAAATATAGTAAAGAGAGGTGAGAACATTATTTTTAGGTAAACCTTTGCTCCTTTTAGCTTTAAGATAGCATTTTGCTACTTTTAGGTACCACGCTGCATTTTTTTTTTTTTTTTTTAGTTTTGCTACTTGTTACTGGCATTACTTATGTTTAGTTTAAAGCTAGGTTTTTGTTTCCACTATTAGCTTGCTACTTTGAGCTATTGTCTAGCTACTCTTAGCTGTTAAGTTATAATTTTACTACATGTAGCAAGCATTTTGCTACTTTTACATTTAATACTATATTTTAGCTTTCAGCTAGTGTTCTTGCTCTTTTACCAATTACAACTCACTTTCTGCTTCTTCAGCAAATTTCTTAAGGCATTCAGCACAAACAACACACTTTTCCAAAAAAATGAAAAAAAAAAATTCTAAGTTTTTTTGTGTCTTTTACATTTACCTGACATTAAAAAGAAACCTCTTGTAAGCTGAAATTACAAAGTTAGTGTGCAACTCAGAAATGCTGCCTTGCCCTTCTGATATTTTTTTTTCTCTCTGTATCAGTACATTTTAAGAGTCATGAAATGTGCTTCGATGTAGAAGAAGTCTTGCAGTTTATTAAAAGGTCAAAGCAAAATGCTAGATATTGACCATATTGAGGTTAAAAAAAGGAGCTGAGTACTTGTGAAAGGGCTGCACCTGCAAGAAAAATAAACATATCTGCTAAAGCCAAAAGTTTGGTTTACTGAATAAATTCTTCAATTTCAGTTCTAAAAATAAACAGTATCTGATTGGTGCTTCTACAAATTAAAGGCCTAGTATTCGTTGAAGGAATGGATATTGCCTGCTGCCTTTTAGGTCAGTGTTAAACTATAATCATCCTATGATGACAAAAGTACAGGGTTACAGTTGTTTTGGTCAAATTTTGCAAACTGTGTTATGCACAATCCCATGCATTGTTTTAAGCTCTCATAAGATATGTTAGTGCTCAGATCATCTGTTGTGTCTGTTGTGGTCGTGAAGTGCAAACCACATCAACAAATCACTAAACACAACTACAAACTGAAAAAAAGCATTGTGAATTACTGTCAGCTACTATCACATCAAATCATTGCACAGCATCTAAAGTTGAATGAGTATATGTCCAGCCTACGATTACTTTATGGGACTGTTTTCATTAGAGTCTGTCCAATGGCTCATGGGATGTTTTGTTTTGCTAACAGACAGACTTAAAGCTGAACTGAAATCTGTTTTGAAGCCAACATCAGTGAAAATATAGCCATAAAATGTTTTTTGTAGATATTTTAAATAAAATAAAAAAAATACTATACTTTTTGGTAATTCTGAATATTTAAGAAACCACTTTTTTTGTGTTTTCGTCTTTTTCCGTGATCACCCCGGAAGTCTGATGTCCGCTGAGCCGCTGAGGTTCCTCCATTTATCAGTGAGTGGATGAATACTGGTACAATGTAGTTTAGTTCGTTGGAATTACTTGTTCAAACCAGCCAGAAAATACCACTGGAGTTTCATATTTTGGCTTCCCGAAAGATAAAAACCTTCCTCAGATTTGGATCCATAAACTCTGGTTCGGATCACTTCAAATGGAAGAACCATTCAAACCCTCATTACTCACTGCCATAGACTGGCTTCACGCCAAAAACACAGGACCTTTTTGCCAGCAGCAGTTCTAACTATTTTTAATTTTAAAAGAAAGGCAAATGGAGAGGAGGACATCTCCACAGGGAAGGAGACAAGAAACAGGAAGTTTTCCTTCAAACGTGACGTGAACGTGCGTTGTCATTAAAAGGTCTGATCTGCTTACAGGCTGACAGCCTGAGATCAGTTTGTGATTCAAAGCAGTTTGTTATTGAGGAAAAAAAATATAAACAATCCATGTATGATTAAAAAAATGTCAGAGTCTGAAACTCTGAAGTGCGCTCACGTTGTTTACAAGTTAGTATCCAGTTAGCTTTAAGTTAGCATCATTAGCTCCCTCCTGTTGGCTTTATGTTGATTTGCAGTGTTGTGTACTGATGTCATGACAACGATCTGGGGGTAATCGGTTCTCAGTGTTCCACGTTCCAACTCAGTTGTTATGCGCGTTGTTTTGTCGGCCATGACAGTCCTGGTGATAATCAGAATCCGAATCTGTCGGATCAGGTTCATACTGGTCTGGCTGTATATCTATTACTCCCTAAAAGTCTTCTGGCATTTCTTTGTGTTCAGTAAAGGCTTCTTTTTCCATTTCCACTAGTAAAAAACTAGACCGTTAGCGACATTCTTGGCCGGCTGTGGCACAGTGCACATCATGAACTCCGCTCCACAAATCACCCACTTTGGAAATTACTGACTAAAAAGCTAAAAAAAGTTTATTCAACTTTTAGGTCAAAAAACAGGCTAAATAACATTCATGAAATGTTGTTTTTTTTAGATTTGATTGCAGTTCAGCTTTAATAGCGCACACAGATACATTCAAAAGCTTGATTATATTTCACCTTCATGTTTCAAATTAAAATGCCACACACACACACCTACCCACCCCCACACACATATATATGTGTGCGTGTGTCTAATTTTAATTTAATTCTACAATGTATAGACCACTGATTATAAATATTCTTGAAATATTCTGCTAATTTGTCTGTTACTAAGCAAAGAGGCTGTTGCTCATTAAGTATGAGCTTGATAAAGCCTTTCTAAATTTGAACCCTATAAGAAAAACAACAAGAATAGTTTATTTCCCGTAAACAGCTAAATAATACAGCTTAGTTTAATGTAGCAAAAAACCCAACTACAAGTGTTAATATGCCCTAAACAATAGTAAATCAGCTCTTTTTAACTCAGAAGATGTTCCTATTCTAAGGTGAGGATTTGCTCAAAGCTAATTCATTAGTAGTTTGACACTTATTAATCCACATTAGCTCCCTCTTCTGAAGTTGGTTGTTTTTTCTTTTTTTACAATTTCAATGAGTGATGGGCTTGACTGAAATGCACAAGTTTGTTTCCATTCTAAGGCAGATAAAAAGCATATTAATATTTTATTTAATAATTTATTCATCAAATAGCTAGTGATAATTTTCGTATTTCATCAACAAGAGTGAAGGACAGTGCTCTTGTTAAATGTAATAGTTTCACAGAAAAAAAAGAACTTTATATTTTAGAATCTCTGTTCAGAATAGGAACCATGTTTGGGTTTAATAAGGAACTAATTTGTGGGAGTGTTTTATAGAAGAGCTGCTTGGGATCAAAAAGTCCAACAATTTAGCAGAGTCCCTCTTATTTTTCCATCGTAATATATTTTACTTTACTCTAAAACTTGTCTGATTCCACTTTATTTATTTACCTACACAGACTGCGGGCAGCCTAATGTAGGTCAGTCAGCTGATTGCTTATTGAGGGTACCCTTGTTTCAGAATTACCTATCAAATTATTTGGAAAATAACTGGAGTAAACTCTTATAAAGTCCTCCATTTATTGTAGCTTAAAATAACCTCATTTTGTGATTAATTGTATAATTTGCAATGAGTTTCTTTAAAACTTAGTTATTTATTTCTGTTTGTTTCATAAAAATAGGCCATATTGTATGCATCATTGAAGAAAAAAAGACTCACAGTAACCAGCAGCCACTTTCTATACTAATAACTGACAGAAATTAGTACATTCTTTCAAGAAAAGTTATTATTAATGGTTTACTCCTTGTAGATTTTGGTCATTCAGCATACGCAATAATGACCCCTTAATTATGTTTAATTTTAAATGAATATGTCCCTAATTTACATGTTAATAAACACCTAAGTATTGGTTAGTTTGTGTTCCCTAAACTAAAATGTTGTGGGGATTTATTTATTTTTAGTTTCTTGTCTTAACAATTGAGCCTGGTTATTTTATAAGTTAAGTAATTCATCCGTGAAAACCTTTTTTGTAAAACATAACGTTCAAATCAATTTAAACTGTTTTCTGGTTACCCTTTGCATGTGTGACATTAAGCAGTAGCTGGATTGTCAAATGACTAAAAATGTGAGGAAACATTGTATGACAGTCCTCATTTTCAGATGGTTTGTACAGATATTGTACTGTATATTTTAAGCACTGCTCTGACCTTCTTACAGGTGTCAAGAGAGAAGTCTTTCAAACAAAAAAAAAACTTCTTTTTTTTTTCCAAAAATAGAAAAATATCAAAAACAATGCCAACATTGCCATGAGTTCTGAAGGAGGTTCCTGATGGGGGCAGGAGGGCTCTCTCACTTGAGGCTAATTAGAAGTTTTACCATATTTCCTTTCTAATTATGAGTTAGTGTTGTTTTTTTTTAAACCTGAATAGGTTTTAAAGTTGTTGTTTTTTTATTGTTCTTTTAAAAAGATTTTGGCACTATGACTGAAATAACAAGAACTGAAGAGCTGCTTTATGTTTGTAAAACTGCTCCTTTTTTGCTAAAAAGAAAAAAAAAAAAAAAAAAATTTGAGAGGCATATTTTTTTTCCAGACTTGTGACTGAATGTGTGACAGGGAGTCAAATTCTCAGCTCTACCTAATAAAATCACAATTGTTTCACACGGATCCTCAGCGAGGACTCTTTTGTTGTATCCCTGCAGCTATTTAACAATGTGGCAAATCAGCAGACTACATGATCACATAGCCTGAGGGTAAAAACAGCTAATGTCCCTGTTCTGTGCACGGAGCATGGTCGAATGCTGACAGTTCAACTAAAGTGTTGACAAATGATAGCCAGTAGATCCGAAACCATATTTTCTTCTGCCACTTTTAACATTCATGTGGACCACTGAGCTGCATTCAAATAAAGCCTGCTCAGCTGTGGTTGGCCAGACATACTCACAACCATAAACATAAACCATAGCTATAAATAAACTTGAATATGCTTTGAGATCAGCATATTTATATGAAAACGTGTTTAGTAGGATGAGCCAATAGGCTAATAAGAAACTGATTGCTGTAGACCTCAGTCATTTATCTGCACTTGGATAACAACATACAGTAAATGTTGAACATCCAACTATTCATTTTTGTTTACCAGCTTTGTCCATTGCAGGTCATGGGGGAGCTGGTGGTGCCTACCTACAGCAGTTATTATGCAAGAAGTGGGCTACACCCTGGACAGGTCACAAGTCCATCACAGGACCACACAGAGACAAACAAGACAAACAACCATTCACGCACTCACTCACACCTAGGTAAAATTTCAAGTTATCAATCAGCCTAACATGCATGCTTTTGGTCAGTGGGAAGAAACCGGAGAAAATTCACACATGCACAGTAAAAACATGTAAACTCTGTGCAAAAAGGCCCGGGAAGCAAATCTGCAACAATCCTGCTGTGATGCGACAGCTATGACCATTGCTCCACCGTCCTGCCCAGATGTTGCACAGTATGACAGTGTTCTGATACAGAATGAGTGGTCCTGACAAAAATTAAACACTGAAAAGCATCTTTCCCAGTGCTTTTTTCCCTCCCGTTCATGGAGCTGTCCGTGGTGCTAGTTTGCCTTACTTCTCTAGAGGTGCAACACAATTATAATTGTCACAGCTTGTTTTGAGTGTTTTTCTGCATGCAAATAAAATAAATAAATAAAAAATAAGAAAACATATGTATGAAAAGGCTGAACGTCCCCCCCCCCCCACCAACAATCAAAGCAAAAAGCCAAATAATGACAATTGTGTTTTCCTACCAACAAACACCCACATTAATTTATCACCAACAGTACCATACCTACTCATAGTTCTGTGTACTATGAATGTGAATAGACATTGCTGAAACTATTAATTAAAGGTATGTTGCAATATTTTGTAAACATTTCTAATAGTGAAAAAAAAACCAAAAACCAAAAAACAGGGAAACTTGGATGTTGATGTTTTGTGTGTGCGTGTGTGTGTTAGCTAAAAAGTTTTATAAACCCAAAAAATGCAGACAAATTTTAATGAAACTTGCAGAAATAATAATTTGATGCACATCTACAAAATGTTAATTTTTGGATTCAGCCCGACTCAAAATGGTCACCTCATCCAACTGATATTGGAAAACATAAAAATTGCTATAATTCAATTAACTGAATATATTGTGTTATAGTTTGATGTGGTAGTTGCTGAGAGTGATTCACAAAATGCACTCTAATCGTGACATTTCACATATGAGACTATACGTTATTTTTAATGTTTGACCAAAAATCGTCCAAACCCTAATTTTTCTGAACATACGATGATTTTGGCAAACACTCATTAAAGGCAGCAGGTGATCATGTCTAAGACAGTGTTTTTCATTGTTAAATTTGCATTTATAATAAAAAAAATGAGGGAAATATTTAATTTAGAACGAAGCCCACTTATTTGTTCAATAGCTCAAAACAATTGAATGCTATAGAAAAACAAAACTGAGAGAGAGAGAGAGAGAGAGAGAGAGAGAGAGAGAGAGAGAGAGAGAGAGAGAGAGAGAGAGAGAGAGAGAGAGAGAGAAGAGGATAATGGAGATGAGTTTTTTCTTACCACAAACCCTTCAACTCAATTTGTACCTAACAGAATTAGACTTTATAATCAGAGTTGTAGTAAATAATGACAGAGGTGTGGAGTAACTGCAGGGAGTCCACTGGAATCCTACCACAGAAAGCTACACATTTACATATAGATTTATAATAAAAAGCCTCTGTGTACATTCCTTCTGTGCAAGTCCTAATAACTGTATCTGGTAGAGGACAAAGCTATTGACGTGTGTTGTACAGACTGAATGCTTGACATTTCATTTCAGGACCATCAGCACAGCCTCCAACAGAAGAAACAAAAAGAGAGAGAAAGATGATCTTTCTCTGATAACCTCATGCAAAAGTTCACTGAGGTTGATTTCAGTCATTTGAGATAAAGATGGATCGAACAGAAACACAAGCTAACACATGATGAGGATACTGAGATCAGAATATTTTCTTGCACACTTTGTTGATTCATCACTTCTCATCTGTGATCATAATTTAATGGTAAATGATAGTGGAAATCCTTTGTGAATAAAAATTAGGAAAATATGGCATAAAAATAAGTTTTTTATATGATAAATCAACACAAAGTAGTGCATAATTATGAAATGGATATAAAATGATACATAGTTGTATAGATAGATAGATAGATAATTTCAAAACTCTGAAATACAAGACGGTGAACTATATATATATATATATATAGATAGATAGATAGATAGATAGACAGACAGACAGNGACAGATAGATAGATAGATAGATAGATAGATAGATAGATAGATAGATAGATAGATAGATAGATAGATAGATAGATAGATAGATAGATAGATAGATAGATATTACCAGTAAAAGTCTGAGAAGTGTGGCTTATTCAACCCGCTTTACTCTGATACTCTTAACTAAGATCCAGTGCAACCAATTGCATGTAAAAGTCACCTAGTTAAAGTCTGCCTGTGTGTAATTTAATTTCAGTATAAATCCAGTTGTTTTGTGGAGGCCTCAGAGGTTTGTTAAAGAACATTAGTAATCAAAGAGCATCAGGAAGAAGAACCTGTCTAGAGGACTCAACCTTGTTAGATCGCAAAAACCAAGCAACACACCAAACATGCCAGGCATCAGGTTTTTGAGATGTTTAAAGCTGAGTTAGGTTATAAAATATTCTTTGAAAATCTTATGGTGCACTGTTCAATCCATCATCCAACAACAGAAAAGTATGGCAGACATGGCCGTCCACCTAAACTGACAGGCCAGGCAAGGATAGCATCTGAGAAGCAGCCCAGAAGTCCATGGTAACTCTAGATGAGCTGCAGAGATCCTTAGCTCAAGTAGGACAATCGGTCAACATGACAACAATTAGTTATGTACTCCACAAATCTGTTTTTTTATGGAAGAGTGACAAGTCAATGTTAAAAGAAAGCCAGAAAAAGTCCTGAACACTCTATCTCCATCATTATTCTTGGTGGTGGCAGCGTCATGCTGCAGGGATGCTTTTATTCAGCAGGAAAAGAGAAGCTGGTCAGAGTTAACAAGAAGAAAGATAGAACTAAATACAGAAAAATCCTGAAAGAAAACGTGTGAAAATGCAAAAGAGCTGAGATTGGAGTAGAGGTTCACCTTCCAACAGGACAACAACTCTACAACAAACCTACAGCCAGAGCTATGATGGAATGGTTCAGAACAAAGCATATTAATGTGTTAGAATATACTACTCGAAGTCCTGAACTAAATTTAACTGAAAATTTGTGGCAAGACTTGAAAATTGGTGTTCACAGACACTTTACATCCAATCTGATTTAGGTTGAACTATTAAAAGCTAAAAGCTCAATCAGTACTCTGGATGATAGCTTTCTAACATCAGCGCCAGCACTGGACCACTATCAGCCAAAAATATGAATCTTTGCTCCTCCTAATTTAATTATATGGAACAGAAACATTTTCTCAACTCTACATTTTTTATAGATTTTTTAATATGTGCAGAAGCTCAAGTGTGAATAGCTAAACAAATGCCGCTTGAGCCTTAAAATCAATACACTCCTCAGCTCTAAGTGTCTGCACAGCAAATTTTGCTCCAAATGAAATCCTTTCAAGCTTGTTATTTGATGGGTGACAAGGACTCTGTGGTACTAGTTTGCACATTTTTTTTTTGTTTAATCATTGCAATAGTGTGACCTCCCTTACAACAGTGTGCAGAGTGCAGTGTTTGCACAACAACCAAAGAGAGGAAAGTCTGCACACTTGATTGATAATTCTCTGTGATTGTCTCCTTATAAAGATTACTGTTCATGGTGTATTTTTGTACTTAAACCATATTAGTCAGAGGTGGATTTGGCCATTTTGAGGCTCAAAGTGAAGCAGAGGCATGGAGCCCTTCAATTCCTTTCCTTGTTGTTGTTTTCAATCCTTATTTATCTAAAATATACGTCCTATGAAGAATCAACATTTCAGTTAAAGGAAAAAAAAATGTCCCTTTTCTCAGTCATAAGCATTGGGTTTTTAGCTTCAACTACCTACAAATACTTTTTTTTTCTCTCTAGAATGAACATTGAGACTATCTGAAGAAGTTTTCACCAGAAGAAACTCGCATTTCAGATATCCACAATACAATTGTTACCAATCAGAATTTTGAACATTGATATTACTAATATAAGTATATTTGCAAACAGCAGTATCTTGTATCTCTCCATACCTTGTTTGTGTTACTAGTGTCTAAGTCCTTTAGTAGTTTAGCCAAATCTTTCATTTTTTGTTGTCTTTTCCTCTTCTTTTGCCAGGGAAGCTTTGCTGATGCTGCATTTTTTTTTGTTTGTTTGTTTTTTGTTATTTGTTTGTTTTGTTTTGCTTCTTTTTTAGGGGGGNAATGCCAAAGTAAAAGGGCAAATATGGTTTTGCTCATGTCTGTTCACATTAGCAAAATTTCTGATAAACAAGGGGACATATTTTAATGATATTCTCAGAAAGTAATCACTGGATGTATGTTTACAATTGAATACTTTTTGGGAAAACGTGGCATGGGAGTGGCTGGGTTTTATCCTCAACTCATAGTTCAAGAGTTAACATATGTTGTGAAATCGCAAATTAAATCCCAGATGTCATTTACAAGGTTTGACTAAAATGTGAATAATTCCATCCTTTATTCTCTTATAATAATCTTAGTCTAAAACTCTAATACTTTAAACTATACTTTAAGCATTTATTTAATTATTGTTTAGCAGCAGAAACAAGAAATCACCACTAAATAATTAAAATATGTTATAAGGCCCTAATATTGTAAGGTTTAAATCAATTACCTACTGTTGTCTAATGGTAGGTCTACCTCTTATTACAGTAACAGCCTAATGCACTGACTGTAAAAGGATTAAAGTAAAATATGGGCGTCAAAAACTACTGGCCACATTTGAACTTTAGAGCAGAGCGTAATGTAGTGTGCTGTTGTTTTTGCATCATCATAACACGGAACGGCTCTAAATCTACCACACATTTTGTGTTAACATTCAGCTGAGTGGAGATGCCAGCTGATCCATTCTTATTTGAAAATGCATATTGGCAGCAGAGTCAAAACGATGCCTGATGTATGAGCAGTCGTGAATTTCAAATGAATGTTTCAAATGAGACGTCATTGCTTTAGTAGATTACCAACATGTCTCACATTTCAGTGCTGTGGGTTTCTTATTTAACTAGTCTGTTGTAGGCGTCTGTTTAAATACATGCAAAAATCTGCAACGCTTGAGGAAAGGCTTGTGCTTTACTGGGAGATGCAACTGAAACCATCAACCCAGGGGAAACTGGTGTGAATTTATTGCCTTAAATACTGGATTTCATTTTTATGATTAACTTACACAAAAAGTGCAAGAATGTAGATGTAAAGATAGATGGATCCCACTGCATTTAGATTCTATGACAAACCAGAATATTCGGATTAAGCTAGGGGGCTCATTTGATTAAATGAAAAAAAAGGAAAAAAATAGTTGGTTGATTTGGTAATTGAGCTTTTGAAGTACTCTTAGCCATGTTAGTCTTGTACACAGTTGTCAATGTTGTGAGACACATTAATGCAATTTAAATAATATATATATTTTTAAAAAGACCTTCTTTATTTGTGTAACATATTCAAAATAGGAACAATAAGCACTAACATATGGGATAAAAGCTCACGGCGAGCATCATTTCAGTAACACAGCCTGGCTGATTTCTCCTTTATTGGAGTTATGTCCTTGAAATGGAACCTCCCGACAAAGCACTCTGGACCTAATTTCATTAAATGGTAGGTTTTGCCAAGTCAGTGAACCCAAAACGAGGCAGTTGAACTTTATGATCTCCAGCTTCCATCACGGGGGAAAGGAGGTGGGAGTGTATCATTCCTGGTCCAGGTTACTCCGGTCAGCCTAAAACTCCTCTGGAACTTGCTCTGTTTTATCAAAGGTTTCCAGGTATGCTACATTTTCTGCTTGACTGTGCCGCAAAAATAGAAAAAAAAGGGAAAAAAAAGGAGGACAAAGCAAATATGTCTTTTCATGCCGTTCTGGGTTATTAGACACACTGAGTCACATTAAGCTGACTCTCATTATCGGGGCAGAGATAAACTCAAAAAGCATTAGGGTCGAGTTCACTGATGTATAGTTATGATCACGGCATTCGTTATGCTAATGGATGTTTATGTTTTCGATCTATTTATGTGCTTGCCTAATGGTGATGCTCATCAGTGTGTGGATGTCTGTTTGGGGTTCCACATGAAGCGTTTCAGACTGTTTTATGTGAGATGAGTTCACAGACTAACAGCGGAGTAAACGTGGTATCCCACTGGGCCGTGACTGTTAGAGACTAGCTAGTGGCTCAAAAATGGGAAAATTACAAAAAGAAAATGCTAATTTTCTGTTGCAGTTCTACTGAATTTGAGTTTTTGCAACCAAGTGACTGGCAAGCTGTGCAGATTCCAATATGTATGGCCAGTTTTTGTGTGAGGAAAACTGCATTCTTGGCCATGCACATTATTTTGTTGTCCACTTCCATGCACATCAGACCCACCTCAGCTCCACATTTATGATGTAGTTTACTTGATTACACTTTTGAAATAAAGACAGGCATGTTTGGACCAGTTTTTCTGTAAATATTATTTATCATCAGCGTTAGACCCTGACATTTGCCTTGGATGATTTCTGTCATAAGAGGGCATACTACTGTAAGTCATGCAAGGGAAATTAAGAATGTTGCAGGGACATCAGGCAACTCCATCATGAATGTCTTTTGCCAACTAGTCACATTTATTATGCTATTGGCTGTTTATTAGGCATGTAACAAGATTTTTTTGTTTGGTTGAAAACTGTCTCACAAGCCCCTGTCTTATGATTTTGTCCGGT
Source organism: Kryptolebias marmoratus (assembly GCF_001649575.2). Lineage (NCBI taxonomy): Eukaryota > Metazoa > Chordata > Actinopteri > Cyprinodontiformes > Rivulidae > Kryptolebias > Kryptolebias marmoratus. The sequence goes on along the minus strand of NC_051450.1, from coordinate 9,625,253 downwards.
GGCATTATCACTGATAATGTCCTCTCTACTTAAAATTGTTTGTGCAGCAGCAATTTAAATGAACATGACAGGCACTTGGACCACAGAGCATTTCAATCAGGCCATGTTGTGAAGGCAGCTGCTCCTGTCCTTATGCAACCTCTGCAGCTATGTGCTTAGAAGAAGAGTCTCTATTGTGCAGTTATTTAAAACATAAAAAGGTCTAGCAATCAAACAGTGATTTAAAAGCTTTGAGGCTAAGAAAACAACAAAACAAACTGTCACTTATTAATTTGAGTTGAGAAGAAAACAGTCACTCAGGTAGAGTGAAGCAAAATCTGACTGTATACCATTCACTGTATGCTCCCTCTACCAGTCTGTCCTGAAAATGTTCACAACAAACACTGTCAGACAAACACCTGTCAGAGCACCTCATAACTACAGAATATCTGATAAAATATCTAAAAATATTTTATCATTTTTTTCCTTTTAATATTAAGGAGAAATGTTGGTAGCTATTGAATGTTTAATGATGAATTTTTAACCTGTCAGAATACCCTTTGGTAAAATGTTTTCATTAGAAACAGTAAAAAAGTGATTAAGAAGGAAAAAAAGAAATGAATAAATGTCTATTAAATTGTTTGATCTGACTGATAAAAAAATTCATTTTGAGAAGAAATTACTTTGTATTTTTTCTATGAATATTTTGAAATCTGAAAAACAAACAAACAAAACAAAAAAAAACTTATAGGTTTTTATTTGTGTAACTGTTTTCTAACAATATATTGATAAAAAAAAAAGTTTAGCCCTTAATTAGGTTTTAATTTTGGCCCCTTGTGTGGAATAGAAGGCCTTGTATTTATTCTCCCATGCTTTATTTAACATTTGATTATTATATCTTTATCTGATTTGTGTTTATTACCATTTTATATTTAGCCATCATTTTAAAAGCTTTAACCAGTAGTTGTTTAGTTTATCTGGAAATAGAGATATAGGTGGTAGACACCCTGGAATGTGAGCAACGGACGTGTCAGCAAGGAGCGGGGAAGGAGTTGCCCTTTGACCTACAGAGAAGAGAGGCAGTGATCCACCCTCTGGAGGAAGGGGGTCTAGTAATAAAACCAGACGAACATACTTTGTCTCTTCAGACAATCCTGGAGTGATGACTTGAGTAGTTTTCAAGGTGATGTGTATCTCATTCCCATTGATTGTCTCCCAGATGCATCTGGTTTTATGATTGTATGAATATTGACTAATGGTGTTTGAATAAATGTGTTAAACTTTAAGATAACGTCTCCTGAAGGTCTTTCCCATTAACCAACTCGTGGAGGTACAGGTAGTTCATCTCAACAATTGTGAAAATGAATGTGACTCCCTTGAGTTCAAAGGTCACACAGCATTAATGAGATGTTAGAAGATCATGTACAGTTAAAGAACTGTTCTAAAGCCTGTGAAGACTTAAAATAAATCAAACAGGAAATTTATCACTCCTTTGAGTTTGTGTCAAAAACTTTTTTCTAAAAAAAAAAAAAAAAACTCATAATCTCATCTTGTGAACCCAGCACTGGGTGTCATAAAATTAGTGTCTTCATTACAGCCGTAATGCTTATGCTTTTTTATCCGTTTTCTGTGCTTGCCTAATGGTGACGTTCATCAGTGGGTGGATGTCAGTTTGGGATCCCACACGGAGCATCACAGACTGTTTTATGGAAAATGAGTTGACGGACTTACAGAGGAGTAAACATCACCTCAGAGCTTTTACACTGACTTCAAGTGTTAGAAGCTGTGGTCCGGCCACATCATCTCAGACTAATGGCCTATTATGCAACTTCACTGGAAAACTTAGAGCAGTAATTATCTAATTAATTATTGAAGATCAAAGAAGTGCAAGCAAAGGAAGAGAGGTGGGGGCTGTTTGGAATGTTGCCCTAGGCGGCCCTCGGTGACCACAGCATGTGATATAAAACGATACGCCTCATGGAATCCCATCTACCTCGCCTTTAGCAATTTGTGCTGCAATCTATTGATGTTTGCAGCATTGCTCTCTGCACTGCTGGGCGATATTACTCTCAGATAAGTGCCTGCGAAAAAAAGCTCCACTTTAACCTGTGATACCGTTTGTGCAAATAGGAGAGAGACACCACTTTCATAGTCAGTGACTTAAGAGGTAGCTGCTCTGTTGGATTATCTCTTTGAAACTGTTGTTAGCTCTTTTTCTTTTCTTTTCTTTCTTTCTTTTCTCTCTTTCATTTGCCGGCTCTCTTGTTGCTGTCATCTGGCTCTGATTACAGAAAACAGCATGAGTCAACGCTAACAGTGAGTGTGAGGACATGCAAGGATGATTATGTGCTTTCAGGAAAAAAAAAAAAGGAAAGTGTCTATACAGTGAGTGTGTTTTTGTGTGTGTGTGTGTGGCTAAAAAGACAGATTAATAAAACATTTATGAGGTGATAACAGGCTGCAACATGTGACTATTTATTGCTGAATAGTCTGTTCCTTTGAGAATTTCTATCTCAGACTACAATATGACTCTTGAGACTATCTGCCCCCAAAGGCAAAAAAGGGTGATAATGTTTTTGTTTGTTTGTCTGTCATGTTAGCAAAATATCTCAAAAACCACTTCAATGAAACTTTCAGAAAGTAATTATTCAATGTCCATCGACAGCTGAAAAATGTTTGGAATCAACCTGATTCAAGATGGTTACCACAGCAAATTAAAACAATGGGTATTTGTCGGTCAATTTTACGAATGTTAAAATAAAATTTGATGTGGTCATAGCTAAAAGTCATCTGCAACTTATACACTTGAGAACTAGCTAATAGTGCAAGATCTGAGTTTTATTTTTTTCCCCGTAACTACTGAAGTCAACTCTCTCTCTGAAAGCAAAATATTTCATGAATCACTGGAAACAAACTTTCAGAGCCTAATCATTGGTTTGACATCTGCACCTGTTAATGTTTTGGAGTCAGCCCAACTCAAGAAGACCACCACAGCCAACTGACCTTAGAAACCACAAAAATGGCTACAACTCAGGTCTTGGAATAAAACGTGTTGTGATAGTAGCTGAGCATCATTCCCAACACATTGTGCCACATCTTTGCATAAAACATTGGCATTAATTGTTGGAGTCACCCAGTTTGTCTGTTAAAAAAAATCTCATGAACAACTGGTCAAATTCTAATGAAACTTTCAGAAAAGAATCACTGGAGGAATGAATGGATTACAGCTGATTAATGTTTGGAGCTGATACAGTTCAAGATGGCTGTCACAGCTAATCAACATTAGCTAACATATATATGGCTATATATATATATATATATATATATATATATATATAGGGCTATACCTCAGTGATATCTACAGATATTGGGCTAAAATATGGTGTGGCAAGAGCTGAGAGTCATTTACAACACATACTCAAATATATATATATATATATATATATATATATATATATATATATATATATATAGGGCTATACCTCAGTGATATCTACAGATATTGGGCTAAAATATGGTGTGGCAAGAGCTGAGAGTCATTTACAACACATACTCAAATAGCTATACATTGTGTGACGTCTTTCAATAAAACTTTGACATTAACTTTTGGACTCAATCCTGTCTGGAAATGTAAAGTTTAAATATTTCTACTAATTCAAGATAAAATGAATAACTCACTAAAAAAAGATTTGGGCTTTTGAGTCACTAAGTCACATGTGCACACCCAAGCTCTACTCTGCGTCTCCACTGATTCATAGCGCTAATACCATAGATTTGAAATAGGAAAATGATCCATTCCATTTCATTTCCTAGCCTATGGAATGGTTTACGTTTTCATATATGGGCTGCTGAGACTATAGTCTTAAATCCATGCTCAAGACCCATCTTTATTCCTTGATGTTTGCTTCTAGCAGAGTTTGCTGATAGTTTGATGATGTATTTCTGTTTTTCATTTTGTCCTATCTAATTTGTGTATATACTCGATTGTAAAGCACTTTGGTCAACTTTGTTGTTTTTATGTGCTATATAAATAAACTGACATTGACACTGAGAAAAAAAAAAGTGAAAGACCAATATTTTTAAAGTGAAAACTTATTCTCTCTCTCTCTCTACTTCATACATAAAAATAATATTTATGCAAAATAAAAATAAATAAATCATGTAAATATTATTATTTTAAAACACTTTTTATATTTATACTTTTTAAATACTTTTTCAAATATAATTGCTTTGACTAATGCATATATAATCAAATATATCAATTTACATCAACATGTACTTGATTTATTCAAATATATATACAAAAAAAAACAAACTTATATTTGCATTTATTTTGCACAATTAGTTATTTGACGTATGTGCAGTACCATAGTGAGCTGCTTTTCCCACTGGGCTAATGAAGCAGTTCGCTTGATATATTTATTAAATGCAGTTAGCATAGCAGCCTGACATGTTGCCTTATCTCTTCTTTGCAGTTAGCTATAGCTAGATAGCTGAGGCAGAGACAAACCAGTGAGGTTTAGCAACAAAGAACTGACTACCGATTCAGTAAAATGAAGTTCTGAATAATTTATTCAAGACTCACACATCACTAATCCTATTTGTCTGTTAGCAAAATTTCTCATGAACCACTGGACATATTTATTTGAGACTATTAGAAAGTTATTACATGTACATCTACAACTGGTTAACTCTTAGAGGCAAACCAATTCAAGATGGCTGCCACAACTAATAGGTCTTACCCAAAAAAAAAGTTGTAAAATTTACAAATCTTGAGCTATGTGGAATTGGCTATAACTCTGTGCTTTCTCATTTAAACACAATTTTAGTTTAAAACTCTGGCATCAAAGGTGACATGTGATATGCATTCCTTTAAGAAACATTAGGCATTTAACCCTCCTGTGGCCTTCGAGTCAAATAGACCAGAAGTTACAAGGGATTTTCTTCCTTTCTTCAGTTACAAGGAGGCTTCAGGAGGGTTAATGTCTTTCTGCCTTCATGAGATGTCCTTTTAATTTTTTTGTCCTTCTTCCGACTACCCCAAATAATTAAAAAAATGCTCAGCTTCGCTTCGCTGTTTACCTGGAGTATCATGACCTGAAAAGCATTCAGAAAGATACTTAAGCTGTGTTTGTCAGCACTTAATTAAAGCAACACGAGCTGTATTTCCACAGCGTTTAATCTAAGTGTTCTTAAAGGTATGACAAAGTGGATTGTCTCTGATTCATGTGTTAGTTTCGGCGAGGCCGAATGAGTTTTAAGTCTCAGCAGTAACGTATTTGGTATAACTTGCCACCCACGCAGCTTATAGTGAAAGGAAACCAAAAAACTGCGAGCAGCAAGCAGAGTCTATCAAAGGAGGTCAGTGTTAAAAAAAATGAATTGCCTGTAAGATTCACTGTGTGCTGTTTGGAAAATTAATTCACATTGTTTATTGATTATTATTTAGGAATTCTGAAGGCTACTCTGATCGCTGTCACACAGGGCTCATCAGCATTTGTAATCAAGCATCACAGTTCAACATTATTAGCCTCAAGCAGTGCTGGCATAATGAGTCAGCCAGGTAATATTAAAAGGTGGGCTCTTTCAGGCTCTCGGGTGACATAACTGCCTTAATCAAACTGTTATCACACAAGAGGCCAAGGGGAGAAGAGAATAATGAGAAAGCAATATCGTGGATTAAGAATTAGTCTTTTCTGTAATGGCTCTGTCTCCTTGGGTCACTGGTACAAAATGACACAGCATACAAAAGTGTGTTTAAAAATATTTGAGGATGCCACACAGGAGCTCCACAACTCACAGTGATGGGAAGAGAATCGAAAAAATGTGTTCCTTGCACCAAGCAGAGGAGTAAATAGTGCAGAAACCTGTCTCTGTCTGTTTATAAATGGAACCGTTCCTGTCGTCTGTGTCTTCATTTGTCATCGCTCATATCTTTTTGTGTCTAAGTTTAAAGTATTCACAATATTGGAATATCTTTTCACGTGTGGCAAACAATCTAGCCCCAAAAGTCCCACAGGGACGAACTTTCTTTTTCGCTCAGTTTCATTCCCTGCAAGTTCTATTAAAATATTGAATAAATAGAGCTTATTGGTGACAATAGCTATGAAAGACTTGTGAATAACTTTATATTCTGCACTTCATCTCCTCTACTTTATTCAGTTCCAGTTAGCAACTAAACTTTGAAAATCTATGTGTTCAAATGGAGCGGATTACTGTGAATTTCTTAGGAAAGGGTAAATCTTTCCCAGAAAATACAAACTGTTCATCTAGAATCCTGAGTGGTGTGTTGAATACAAAGCTACAGGCTGCAAAATGTGAACAGGCATATTCTGGGAATGGGGAAGTTATTTTTATTTTTCATTTCATGCTTGGCTGTATTATTATTTTGACGTTCTGCCATCATGTGTTGTGATACTGTAATGGAAATGGATAAAACTTTAAACAGTATCATAGATATTTTAAAATGGACTTTGGTGGAAATGTTAATAACATTTATTATCTTACCTGTTGTAAATAGCTCTTTGAACTACCTGAGCTTGGAGAAATAGTTTAGTAGTTGCATAGTTTTTTAATAGTTTAACAGTTAGTCAGAGCAAGATCAAAGTAGATTCCTGCTGTTTTAAAACAACTTCATTCTCAAAAATTTCAAAGCAATTCATGCAAATGCTTTTTTTTTTTTACTTTAGCTTTGTTGTCAGTTTACCACTACATGGTTATTTCTAGGTGCAAATTGCAATGGCAGCTAGTTGTAGCACTTTGCTGTAGTCTGGACTACTTCCAACAAGAATATCATACTATTTCTGCTTTAATAACTGACTCATTATAAACAATTCTTAATTAAATCTCAATTCCATTTTTCATTGTAGCTGGTTTGAAACAGCAGCAAGTCAGCTTAGATTCACTCAGACTAGCTATCCAGTCAAAATAAACTAATTTTCTCCAAACTCAGGTTGTTAAAAGAGCTTTTCATAACAGGTGAGATATTAATTATTTATAACCTTTCCACAAACCTCTACTTAATATTAAATGTGTTTTTTGTTTCTATAAAGATTTTTTTTAATTTCCCTGAAGAAGTCTTCCCAAGGGATCAATGAAGTTCTATCTATCTATCTATCTATCTATCTATCTATATATATATATATATATATATATATATATATATATATATATAGATAGATAGATAGTTCACCGTCTTGTATTTCAGAGTTTTGAAATTTTGAGTATTGAATTAAAGTTATATTGTGTTGAGAAGGGACAACGTTATAAATGTTTTAGTCAAACCATATACCATATATGATATGTGTAATACTGTGAAATCTGACTCCAAAGTTTTTTCAGTTACCCAATGAATACTTTCCTACAGTTATAGAAAAAATCATCCTGCGGTTCATGGGATATTTTGCTAATAGGCAGACAGGTTTTGCTGCCAACAGATAATGTCAAAGTTCTTAGCACAAAAAGTCCACAATGTGTAGTGCTCAGAGTATATGGTAGGAATAATGCTCAGTCACTACCACACTAAGTTTTAGCTGAATATCTGTAAAATTGGCTGAATTATAGCCATGTATGTTTGATTAGGTTCTGAAAGTTTAAATAAAATTCATTCTGTGATTCTTGAGATATTTTGTCAATGCTACAGACAAGAATATGTGCACACACACACATACACACACCTACACACACAGACATGGGTAAAAACAATTTTGCTCTTCACCTCTGACTCTGAGCAATACAGATCTGAACTATCCATTTAAAGCTTTGTTGCAATCACTTTAAACAGGCTTTTTAAATGTAACATAAAACATTAGTGAAATCTGCAAACACCGGCTAAACAGAACATTTAAAACCACATGATTAATGTTGTGTCTGGCCTCTTTGTGCCACCGAACCAGCTTTGGCTCCTCTGCTGTGGGCACAGGACCTGTGGGGGAAGGGTTAAGGTCTGGCATAGAAACATTTGCCTTGGATGGGGCCTCTGCAGTTAGTGCTTTTTTCTGGCAAATCCCTCGGCCACACGATCGGATTGGGATCTGGGGACTTTTGGAAGCTGGGTCACTGCTTTAGGCTCTTTGTCGTGTTGCATGAGCTGTTCCTGAGCAGTTTTTGTGGTGTGGTGGAGCGCATTGTTCTGCTGGAGGAGGAGGCTGCTGCCGCTGCTGCTGCTGCTGCTGCTGTCAAGGAGTGTTTTGTCACCTTGGGGGTGTTAGGTTTGGTGTGTACCGATTTCAAGTGGGTGGTACATGTCAAAAAAACATCCAGTTGAATGGCTGGACATGAGTTTCCTCTTTGTAAAACTGTATTGTAAAGAGTAATCAATATTATTCACCTCATATACTAATGTTTTGCCTCATAAAAAAAAAAAAAGCAAAGTAATTATGCTTTAAATGACAACAAATTGTGGTACTAAAATACAGGAAAATGAAATGTCACCACCTAGTATGCCAAACCCACTTCAGTTATAGTCTGCTGCCTAATTGTAATATATATATATGTCAATCTTATATATGTATACATATACAAGCATTAACTTTTACACAGGAAAAAAAATCTTAGGTTTTGATGAGCAGCTACTGTGAGGCATCATCTGCCTAATGTGGTGATTCCAAGCTGCACCCATTTTCCAGCTGCTTCAACCATCAAATCCTGATTTCCCCGGGGCAACTGTTATTTATGTAATCCATGTTCATATGATAAGATCGCAAATCATCCATGTGTTTCTTGTATGAGCCTCATGTAGCTATTATTTGTCTTTCCAAAAAAAGAGTGGTTATTGTGCGTCCCATGCAGAGATATAATCACCTTCTTCCCGAAAACATCAGCAGAATGTTTCAGTGATGTTTACTTGAGATAACACAAAAAATAACTGTGCACAAGTAAAAGAAAAAAAAGGCAAAGAAAATTCTTACCACGTTGGGTAAATGGCAGATTTTTTTTACATATCGTGGCTCATGTTTGTACTACGTGTCATTTACTTTCGTTGTAGAAAACCCCAAAACAAATTTTGCTATTCAGATCATGAACACAAACCTTGTCTTACAACACTGCATCGGACGTCATGAACTTATATTAAATCGCACACCTACAAGTGATGCGAATGTGCAATGTTTTAATTAAGGGCAGGGTAAAGAAAACAAATAGAGAAAACTATAAACTTACAATGTTATAGACATAGAAAAAGACCACTGACCGGTTGGCCAATTAAATAACATATTTCTTTTTTTTTTTTTTTTATTTGTAACAATGTTAAACTTTGCTATCATCAATACATTTAAAAAAGGCTGCTGTGCAAAATGGGATTAAAAACCTGTCCCCGTCAAAATCCTGTCCATTATGCTTAGTCAGGCACTATTTTTTTTTTTTTTTATTCATACATACCACTTCCTGCGCCACCCCTGCAACGTTACCAAAAATGCTACCTTAGTAAAACGTTACATGCTACATGTTTGCATGGCACCATTTGTTTAGTTTGTTGCTGGTTTCTCAACCAAACAACGTCTGCTACAATAACAAAATTGGCACGTAACATACTGTTGACATGAAATCTAAGCAACAGAACTGTGTCCACTGACATGACACCATCGACATGACATTAAACTACAAATGTTATAGTGGCATGGCTCAAACTCTAGAAATAAGTGGAAAAAGTGATCCTATAGTGTTGCTTAAGTTTAACCCAAAATTGAAAAAAAAAAAATGTACAGAGCATTGTTACCAAACTAGAGTTCCATGGTTAATGCAAGTGGCTTCCTGTCTCTTTAAGAGGACTTTGTGGCTTGTTAAAAGAGAATGAGATTTCCTCCATTGTGAAAATGCATCAGAATCAGAGATAAGGGAGGAATAAAGGTTCTATATGGTCGTTCAGATCTCTTTTGGGCAATACCTCATGCTGTATGTAAGGACATTACCTTACAATGCTCCCATGGGTCATATTTTAGAGCAGGAACAAATGACCTATAAAGTTGTGTAAATTGGAGGACTAGTTGAAAGAGCTCTGACCAGTCAGGGTTTGCACACTGAACACCTGAAGGTGTCTTGCAGTATCCTGTAGGATGTTAGCAATAGAACAATAGATCTTTGGGCCCTGTGGATTGTAAGATGGGGTTTATGGATGGGGTCTTACTTCCCACAGCTGCCTTTAGATCCCATCAGGATGGTATCTGGGAACATTTTAGGCTAGATGAATACCTCTATCTCTATTCTGTGTTCTTTGAGTCATGGCTAACAGGCTTTTGTGGAGCCTAGTGCTTTCTTGTTGGGGGAGGCTGTTACTTGAGCATTTGTTTTGTTATGCCACTGTGTCAATGATTGATCTTGAAATAATGTATTAAAACAAACATTTTACGAATGATCAGTTTATTTTATTTATTCTTGTGTGGGTTATATGAAATGGGATTAAAGTTCTAACAGTAACTATTATCATATTGGGTGTTGAGTTTATGCAAAACTTAAATAATGATTCTTATTGTACCTCTTTCAATTAATTTGCAACAAAAAAACAAAATGAGACTTAATGTTGTTATCCCAATAAATAAAAGTAATTAAGTTTATTAAGTTTATTAACCTTATATCAAACTTAAGAACACCTTTCAATGGCTGTCTGTGTCACATAAAGTTGTATCAAAAACTTTACCAATTTTAGGTTAAGATGCTCACCAGAACATAAGTCGAGTGATTTATGGCTCCATATAAGACAGATAGATCTGTCAGTTCAGCGGATTGTGTAGACAATAAGAAATGGGGCTGGCAGAGACCTTGCTTGCAGAAGGGTGACTGAGCACATTGTTGTTTATCTTCTACACTATGAAGTCAACAGACCCTTGCTCATCAGGAAAACTCAGCAGTCTAGGTCACAACTGTCGAACACAGAGCCCCAAGCTTTGAGGCACTGCTTTAACCCTCCCGTGTCCTTCGGGTCAAATTGACCCAAAGTTACAAGGGCTTCTGGACCTCTCTCTCTCTCTCTCTCTCTCTCTCTCTCTCTCTCTCTCTTTTGAGGGCTTCAGGAGGGTTAAATGTTGCTTTAGTCATAGCTCAGCTCAGATATGAAACCTCAATACAAAATCTAGAGAGGTTCATTATGTCTAGGATGCATCCACCTTGACAGTACAGTGATGTCAGGACATGTTTCAGCTGCTCCCTTCTGCAGGGGTAGCAACAGCAAGCAAAATGATATGACAGATTTAGCAGTTGTTTTAGACCAGATGCCCTTCCTGATGCAACCTGGGCTCAAACCTGCAGCCACAGAATTACAAGACCACAGCACTGAGCACCGAGCTTCCACAGCCTGTCAGGACACGTATTAACAGTTAAAGATGCAGGTGATTACTGTGAATTCACAAGTGCTGTTTCAGTGATTTGACACTAATAAATGTCTTAACCCACATCCTAAATTATGTCAGAAATTAATATGCAGTTGATCAATCCTTGATATATATAAATTTCTATATTTATATACATAAATTTCCATCTCACCCAATCTGTTCCAAATTGGCGGTTCCACTTTCACTTCAAGCAGAGGCCTGAGAGCTTGTGGGTTTTACGCAGTATCTTAGGTGTTCCTAGGACTGCACTCTTCTGGACAGAGATCTCTGAGGTTGTTCCTGAGATCTGTTGGAGCCACTCTTCCAGTTTGGGAGTCACAGCACCGAGTGCTCCAATGACTACTAGTACCACTGAGGCTTTGACTCTCTGCAACTACTCTATTTCCTCTTTTAGGACTTGGTATTTCTCCAGCTTCTCATGCTCCTTCTTCCAGATGTTACAGTCAGTTAGGATCTGTCACCACTGCCTTCTTTTGTAACCTGTCAATCACCACATTGTCATGTTGGTAGCAGAGTCCATGTGAGACAAAAGTTTAGTGGCTAATTCTTGATTCCTATTTAAGTTTTTAAGTTTTTCAAAATTTTCTTTCAATATACTTTCATCTTATTTTCTAAACTTTGAAACCTTCTCTCACTGAGGCCTTGACTATATATATATATATATATATATATATATATATATATATAGTCAAGGCTTTGACTGATTGCAAATGTTGTGACTTCTTTAACAGAAGCAAGTGTACACTCAATGTGCATCATACAATAAGTGAAATAATTTGTGTTTTATTAATTTATTAGATAATGCTATGTTTCTTCAAGCATTTGATACCATCAATCATCAAATACAAAAAAAAATCAGGACTTACCATATTCAATCTAGGTCAAAACTAGAAGGCAAAATAATTCTGTGGTCTCAGTTTATAGGTAAACACAATAGATTAATCCTATGCAACTTTATTTGTTTTCTTTTTTTTTTTCCTTTCTGTGTCATGTTTCCCCCACCACCTCCACCACTGTGTCCTATTTATCACAAGTTCTGCACAATGAAGAAAGCCCGATCATGCCGACCTTGAAGAAGTCTTGTTCATAAGAAGACTTGCATAGGCCAAGATCTAGAGTCTGTCAGGATGATTTCTTATTCTATTTTATGAAAGAATCGCAACGCTTTATCACCTCCCAGGTTCATGGTTTATATAAGGCATAACTGGTTTGAAATGGTAAGCTGTTAAGTCAAAAAGCCTGTACACAAAAAAGATGTCCTTAAGAGTCACAGTGATTTAGGTGCAGTGGAGGCGAATGGGCAATTTTATGTTAGGCCGGCAGTCTTCTGAACAGAAACTGAATTAAAAAAAAAAAAAAAAAAAAAAAACAGACCACAATGTTTCCCTATCTACTCAGTGACATTTTCCACAAAAGCATTTGTCTGAAGATAAGCATGAATGAATACAGAGGGAAGCGTTTCTTTGTCCTTATGCTCTCATCGAAGACCACACTTTAGAGTTAAATTGTTTTGTACTGCCAAAAGTTGAATGGACTCAAGCCTCTACTTTGCTTGATAAAATCAATAGTAAAATTTGCATTCTTTCACCAACCTCTCCTTATTAAAAATAAAAAACATTCAATTTTTTTATTATTATTTTGTGTGTTTTTGTATTGTTTTATGTCATTTGAACCCACTGGTAAAATAAATTTGTTAATTTCTGGTTTCAGACAAAACTCAAACTATGATTGCTGCCAATGTTTGATAGACATTGTGACAGTTTTTTCAAAGTGTATAAATATCCATTTCAATTAACTTTGCACCATCTGCAGGACTTCTCACCATCAAACACTTTTACCTCATGAGGTTTATATTAGAAATAAATATGCAGACACAATTTGGGTATCCTGAGGTGCAATTGTTCACATCTAGAAACATGTTTTGATTTTCCCATAACATATAAATTTAACACATCTATCAGCTTTAACAAACTAAAAGGTTATAACCAATGAAAAAAAAAAGCTAAGTAGCAGTTCTTAGCAATAACATACAAAGTACCAGTCATCAACCAAAAAACATAAACTAAGTGTCTCTTCCACCTTTTATTGTTCAAAATTGATCAAGTATTACCATGTTGTATATATGGAACCAGTCTGCACTCTAAGGATGTCTAGGTTGTCTTATAGCACAAGAAAGTCTGATGTAAAAAAAATAAGTTTATTGAAATGAAGCTGATCAACAAACTTATAACACAGCACTGCCACAAAGTGGTACCTTCATTAAATCAACAGTGGGTGACACAATCTGCAGTCAAACTATAATACACACTCAGAGCGTGACAATAATATAAATGAGAAGACTAATATTTTATGTCCAACCAAGTTTTGCATTTTGCTCCAGTATTAGCTGCCCACTGCTGCTTTAGCTCAGTCTGTGTTTTATTCTAATAAGTAAAACTGGTGTCTGATAATCTGCAATGATAATACAAAAATGAGATACCACAGGTTTTTCCAGTTGCGCATTTTTCAAATCAGACTTGAGCACCTACGCAAGCTATTCTATGCAAATACTCCTGGGATTATACTTACAGCATTGTAAATGATATGCATCACTGACTGTGTACATATTCTTTGTTCTTTGTTTTAGCAACACATCTAACCATGTAGCAGAGTTTTCATCTACCTTCATAAATCTTGACCAAAGTGTCCCAACTCTGATAACATTTGAATAAAGCATAATATACTGTGACAGGATGACTGAGCAGATGGGTTATAGGCTTAAACATTTATGCTGCACTGCATTAGAAGTAGTCTATATGCAAGTGAGGATATCCTGCTCAAGTGTGTTAATCATAATGGGAAATGTTATACTATGTGAGAGGTACTTCACAGAAAGTTGATGTCTGCGCCACAGCAAAATAATGCAATTTAAAGGCCACCTTTAAGTTTAATGAATTGATACTTGACATAGATGGCTAAAATTAATTTAAATTAATATTATTAAATTGTTTGTGTTGTAGAAAACACAATAAACTGTAGAAGTGTGTTGAAATCAGAAAAAAAGCCTGTAGATATATCAAACTTAGTAATACAACCCTTGTGTTTAACCTAAGATGGGTTCAATCTGACAGTGTATTTTTAGCGGCAATAAGTTGTCACCATATGGTGTTTTGTTAAACCCAAAGTAATCAACAGCATTAAAGAGAGGTTCAGGATTACAAATCCAACTCCTTTCAAATAAAGGAATGTAAACATTTTGTAAATTAAAGGCCTAGCTCATACAATATTTTAAGATCTCATGGTGAAAATATGTGTTTTGAATGACTCTCACCTAAAACCACATCAGATTTTATCTCAAAATATGTAAGAATGACTGAGTTACTGAGTTTTTTTGTTGGCTAAGTTTCATTAGTTGTGAGTTTGAACCACTCCAAAAGTGAGATGTACATCCATAATTTTATGACAGTTTCAAGAAAATCCATTCAGTGAGATAGCCATGAGATATTTTGCTAACAGACAGAGTTGACTCCAAAAATTAATGCCAAAATTTTAAAGGAAAATCTTGAGCCTTCTATTTTTGCTTATATTATTTTTTGGAGACCAGTCTCAGTTACTACCTTACCAAATTTAAACTCAATATCTGTAAAATTAACTGAGATGTAGACATTTTTGTATTTCCAAACTTCAATTAGCTATGGCTGCCATGTTGAATTAGATTAACTATAAAAGTTTATAAGTTGTAGATGTGTATCCAATAATTAGTTTCCCAGAGCTTCAATAAATTTCATTTTGTGGTTCATAAAATATTTTGCTAAGAGACAGACGCACAAACACACACATGCTCACACTGACATGGGCACAGAAATTGATGCCTACTTTTTGCTTTTTGGTGGTGAAAATAAAATAGAATCAAAGATAATTAATTACACAAGAAATTAATGCATTTTATTTTATTACGGTGGTTAAATTTATACAAAAAATACTGAAATGCAATAGTCCTAACTGCCATTCGAAGGGAGTAACTTTGGGTTGTGCACTCTTTTGAAGGCCCAGTAATCTCTAAGAAAAGTAAAGAAGAGATTACCTGATAATTAAAATCATTAGCTGCAGCTCTCATATGAAGCTCTATAAATAATGCCTTGGCTCATTTTATCATTAACAAAGGATTAACTGATGAACTGCTGCCACACAAACTTATGAAGGTTTGGAGGATCTGGGCTCAAATGAAGAATTTATTGACCCAGTAAAGCTATATTGAAAAAAACCCACATACTAATGGCCTTGAAGTCATCAGCAAAATTTAATCAGTTCACCAAAATGGAGTATTCCATATTTGTTTTCGCCTTGCACTTCCCTGCAGAAGTGCTCAGCCCCCATAATGAAGGGCCCCCAAGCAACCTCTGTAGAAATGATTACAATCTCACTTTACCTCTAGGGTCACTAAACTAATAGTCATTCACCTGTGTGACAGGAAATCTTTCCCAAGTTGCCAATAGGGGGGCAGTGAGGTTGTGTTTAAGGTTACAGAGTTGAGTCCAGCCACAGATGAGTGTTTATTGTTCTGATGAGTCTTGAGGATTAAGTGAGTGTCAGGTTGAAAGTATTTTATCACAAATGCAAAGTATGGTGATTGTGCTTATAGCATTTAAAAATGGTGATCGATGAAGACACAGCAACAAAACAACATATATATATATATATATACATATATATATATTGTTTTGCTCTAGCAAAAAAGCGCCCTTTATCCTCTAGCTGTACTCCCCTATGCATAGCCTCCAGAGATTTTTATGACCAAAACTCTTCATGCCTAGTTTTGGCTTACAATGTGTGGTGAATTTCTCAAAGCGATGGCAGGAAACACACAAAAGCCCCAGGGTCACAGAATTGACACAGAAATTTTCTCACAGAAAAAGACTTTGCCATGCTGAATTTAAAGCATGTTTCTTTGTATTTATGATTCTTTTATTCTAATTGAACCCAAAAGGAGACAATTAAATTGACCTCACTTTGGGGTTTTCTTAGAATATCTTTAAACAGTAGAGCTGTGAACTGGAATCTATTTAAGTGCATTTGTGGGGGGATAAAAAAAAAAAAGACGAAGAATGCAGATTAATAATGTTGTTTTTTATCGAGCCCTCCAACTGTGGACATTCCAAGATAAAAACCACAGCAGGGCTCGTGTGAGTAATAATCAGCGTTCAGGCTCGGCAGTCGAGTCTCCGAAGACCCGCCTCACCTTTTATCTTACACAGAACTCCACGCTGAGCTCAATGCTTTGTCTTCTCTCAGGGCAAAACAGTTGTGTCCTCGATATGAAATGGTATCATCAGGTAACTGCATCTTTCCTACTTCTATTTTCACCGCCGCTTCAGATAACATGCGTATACCACAGGGAAAGTCATATTCGTTTGTTTTCCAAAAAAGCCTCCGAATCAGAAGGCTGCACAAAGTGCAAGCTTTTACCTCTGCAGGGCTTTTCTGCTAGAGAAAGGAAGAAACACGGTCTGAAAAAGAACAAAAAAAAACGAAAGGAAAGGAAAAAAAATGACAGATGAACAGAGACAAATCTATGTAAATAATTGCTAAGTTGAGTGGAGAGGAGTTGCCCATCATTCAGACAAGAAGCATGTGCAATATCTCCAGGAGACTGAGAGTCATCCATCACTGCAAGACTTTAATTTGAGATGTTTAGGACTGTTTCTGATGATTGTCTTGAGAGCCAGGGAGAACCCGGTCTTAGGGGTCTGCAGGGGTCTTAGCTGAGTGTGGCTCACTGTGGGGAGAAATTGCTGCCTGACACAAAGCACGCCTATGCAGGCACAATAGTTTCTTCTGAGATTGGCTGCGAGAGCGCAGACAGAACAAGCAAATCACTGTCTGATTAGCATTCACATGCTTGAAAGTGTGGAAGCAAGTTTCTGACAGCTTATTACATCTTATGGTGCTACAGTAATGTGCTCAGACAGATGCACTTGGGTGCTCACGCTTGTGCACATCCACATACACACAAACTCGGACACACCTCATTTAGAGCGGAATGATGTCAAAATGAGTCCATTGAGTGGGGGCGGAGATTGAAGAGCCCAAGGTAAAGAGAGTCTGGAGACTCCAAATAATCTCAAGTATTGATTCCATTTGAGCCCCCAGGCTCCTGATGGACACGTACTTAAAAATGCAATGATAGGTGGCATATCCATATGAATGATCACTGTGGTTCTGCCTATGGTAAAGGCTGCAGACTATATCTATAAATAACAGCTCTCCCTAATCAAACTGAGCAGCAGATCTGAAGACGTGATGACAGCTCTGTAGACGTATGCTGTAATTTACCACCGAGCACTTAGTCCTGCCATTAAATTTACATGGACATGGTGCGGAGAAAGGCACAAGGTGCCGGTTGACTTCTCATTCGCTTAGACATGAGGGCTCGCTGTGGCTGATGTACGTCTGTCAAGCAATGATGGCATGGAATGACATAATTTGCTTTTAGGATTTTTTTTTTTTTTTTTTTTCCTGGCCACATTTACTTTAAAAAGCTAAACATACAGCCAGAAATCAGAAATCAGTTATGACTGGTGCATTCATCAGTCATAACTTCCAAGTGCTTAAATGTGTCCGTTTACAGAATAATTTGTTTAATTGGTAGGAAACGATAGGGGTTTAATTTAATCCGTGCAAATAGATGCTATTGTGGTGCGATGTGTAACAAGATAATCTGATGTAATGCAGTTCAGTATTATCCACTGTGATAGGATGCTGCATTCTGTCCTTTCACAGGACTGTCATCTATCAAGGGCAGCGCAGAACATGTGCAACAAGAGCAGACAAAAGCCAGAATACAAAACGACCTCACTGATACATGAAAACAGGAAGTTATTGTAGCAAAACACTTTCTGCCATCACTCTCTAGCATCAGAAAGGTGAAATTAAAGCCATTGTGTGCACTTGAGCTTGTTAATGATGCCGTTGTCACTTAATAACAAGTATATTGCAGATGTCTTGATTTATCCTCTCTAATGCTGTTATAATACCTGAGAGGTCTGTGGCTGCATGCCTTGAATGCTCATTTTCTGCACAGTAGCCTCTGTGTACTCAAAGGGTCCAGCTTTCCCCTAGAAGTGGACTCCTTGGAGTATAATTTGATTATTCCAAAGCAGGTGTTTCCAGCTGAATGTTGATAAGAGGTGCCTCTGACACCCAAGTGAGCTACGTTAGATCTGCCAAAAGTAGTGGAGGCGAAAAAGGCTTTTGTTTATTTTTAATCCAGTCAGTGAGTGAGGAGACTGACTTAAACCTGCTGTATAATTCACATGCCATTTCTATACACTGAAAATATCATTACTGAGTGATCTTTATTATCCCCGATGCAATATCAGTCATACACATGGCCTGAAACGTCAAAAAAGTGGATTAGGTTGATCCCAGACCATGTGGTGGCCACTTGTTTGTGAAAGAGCTGCATATTTAATGTAATTACAACTTGCAACAGGGTTTGTCGAATTAACACCACATCTCTTTATTTTGTGTCCATATTATTTCCAGTCTTGCTCATCTCAATCTGCTAGTGCGTAACAGGGGAAAGGTTACATCTGCGCTGCCCTTGTTTCATGGCAAAAAACAGATTTGGCCAAATCTCCTCTCAGATTGTTTTTCTAATCTCTTTCTACAACATAAGATTGGGCTCTCCCTCTTACAATATGGTGCATATACACTGTGTGCAAACAAAAGGAATTCCTTCAAGCCTCTGATTAAGCCAAAAGACCTCGTGCGCTCATCCACTCAGCAATTTAACAGCGACTGTGTGGCATGAAAAGACAATACTGTTACATTTAAGTCAAACACACGCAGAGGACTTTGTATTTACATGACTTGCCATGTTTATTTTATAATAAAAATATGACATAATATTTCACAGCTTATTGCCATAGGCACAGGGCTCAGATCGACTTGCCAACAGCATTTGACAGAGCACAGTGGGATAATCGGCGTTGAGCACAGAGTTAAAAAGCATCCTTTCATGTGGGAATGAACTAAAAGAACTCAGACCTACAAACTGTCAGCACATGCACTTTATTCTGACATGTGTCTAATTGATGCTTTCTCAGATATCCTTTTTTTTTCTTCTCCCACAGAAAGTTCAAGATGCACACAACCAACAAAGTGTCTGCGGTGTTCAAACTTAACCGCATTACAACACTGTCAAGGTCGACATTTCATCACAGTTAAGTTTCCGTTTGAACGAGACCTCTCAAATTGTGTTTAGCAAGGAAATGAGAGCAATGCCTTAATCAAATAATGCACCTTCTGTTATGGGGAGCTCTGTCAACAAACTATGAAATATAAATAAACTGCACAAACCATGTGAGTGTGGAGTAGTTATGTTTTTGGTGAGCCGAAAGCTAGGGTGCATGAGTATCACAAAAAGGTAGAAAGAATTGCTCAAAGAGAAGATGCACCTACCTTCAGAGGTAACTTTAGTGCAGAGATGCAGCCAGTTTATTCCAAATTTTCACTGAATCAAACTGTCCTCCCACCTTTACGCAAGAGCAGTCTATTTCCCCGCCACTCCTTTCAATTCTTTTTATCACCCTGCTTTCCTCTTTGGTGCTTTTCAGTCATTATCCCACTCTCTGTGTTCACTTTGAGCGCGAGCTGGAGCATAACAGATGCTTGTGAGCACTGCAGCTGGAGAAGAGAAAAGAGCTGGAGACTGCACAGGAGCTGTACCTAAGTGGAGTCTGTCCGTGCGGATGCAGAGCGACGACTGAGGGGGGAAGTGAGCGATTGAGTGAGCAGTGAGATGTGTGTGTGTGCGTGCATCGGCGAGTGAGTGAGCAACACAGAGGAAGTGTGTGTGAAGCAGAAAGAGTGAGAGAGATAATGTGAGAGGTCTGTGGTGAGCGACAGTCGTGATTGCATTGGCGTAAGGCAGGAGAGCAACACCCCCCACCCACAAGCCCCAACCCTCCCTTAACACACACACACATACACACACCCCGACTCCCTCATCAGATCCCCCTGAGCACTGAGGATCTTCATCATCAAGCAGATTAGAGCCAACTAACACCCCACCCCCATACCCCCTGAAGACACACAAATGCACACACACAGAGCCGGTGCTGTGCGCCGTGGTCACAGGGGACATTCTAATTGGAAAGAGGGTTGGAGATGCTTCTTTTGTCCCGAGCTTGTGTGGTTGCCAACTCTTTAAAGACAAACTTGGGGCCTATTTATAACGTTTTATGGTCCAAATTTATTAATGGTTACAAAACAATCCTTGGAAGTAGCCCAATGTGGGTTGAGATTGCTAGAAACTGCAAAGTGCCTGCAATGTAATCCATGTCAGTAAGGAGAAGTATTGGTCTTTATCACAGACAGGCTTAGACTGATATGTCACCATGGATAAACAGAAATAAGGTTCACAAACATGCTGTTAACAGTATCATGGATCTCCATCCAAGATACATGCTGGCAGATCTAATCTAAGATGTCTGTACCAAAACTGTGGTAGCAATAATAAAATATTTGGAATTTAAAGATTGCTTGATGTGAATCATAACATTGTATTTGTTTGATTTGGTTCAGATATAATGCCTTGCAAATGTATCCATCTCTCTTGGTAATCTTTTTTATCTTATTACCTTACAACCCGGAATTTAATTGGACTTTAAATTTGATTTGAAGCAATGATTCTCCCAAAAATCTTCATATTAATTAAGTTAAATGAGGAAAAAAACAAACTTGTTTTGAAAATTTGAAACTAAAAAGTGAGAAATTTTCTGCCCTTTGCTTTAAACCGTTACCTCCAGAAGCCACATACTTTAGAAAGGAAATCCACCTGTGCATAATTTAAGAGACATATGATCTAATCCAGTCAGATGATATACAGCTCTTGTAAAAGTCCACAAAATCAACACCAGTGTCACCCCTCTAAGCAGTAAAGGCCACCACCAAGCAAGAGCCAGCATGGAGACCAAGTGACTTTCCACACAGATCAGAGACAAAGTAGTGGTGAAGTACAGATCAAAGTTAGTTTATAAAAGACATATCCTAAATGCTGAACATCCTACAGAACACCATTTAATCTGTTATCAGAAAATCAGAAAATGGAAAAGACAATGCCAACACAGCAAACCTTCTAAAAGAGGGTCGTCCACCAAAGCCCATGAACCGAGTCAGACAAATATTTATGAGGCCAAAGATAATTTGGTTAGACCTGGCTAGCTCTTCTGCTGAGACGTGAGACTCTGTCCACAGGAGCCACATGAGCTACACAAAGCTGGGCTTCATGGAAGAATGAGCAAGAAAAGCTATTGCCAAAAAAGCTGGACTGTTTGGAATTTCTTTCCCAAACATGTCGAAGAAGGTACTGTCGTCAGACAGGACCAAGCTCAAACATTTAAACCATCCAAGACATGTCTGAGACATATCTACCACCTCTCATCGTACTGAGAACACCATCCCTACAGTGAAGCATAGTGGTAGCAGTATTATGCCTTGGGGATGTGTTTTTCATCAGCCGGCACTAGAGAATTGGTCAGCTTTAAACGAAACATAGGTAGAGTACAAAACAAAGAAGTTCTTGATATGAACTTATTGGAGTCTTCCAGAGTTTTGAGGCTGGGACAGAGATTCACATCCCAGCAGGACATGGACCCTCAACCCACTTCTGAAACGGAACTCCACTGATTTAAGAAGAACCAATTAAATGTCCTGGAATGGTCCAGTCAATGTTCAGACTACAGTCAAACTGAGAATATCTGCTTTGATTTAAAAGTTGTTGAACGTAAGCAGCCCCCATCCAGCTTTAGAAGCAGTTTGTTCATGAAAAATGACAAAAAGTCCAGTGGTTTGATAGACCAATCTTATGGAGAGAATCCTGAAGAAACCTGACACTGTAAATACTACAAAATGTGGCTTTATAATGTATTGTGTTTTGGGAGCTGAATGCATATGCATGCAACATTTGTCAGTTTTATTTTTTATTTAAAACAAGGTTTTTTTTTCTTCATTTCACTTCATTAATTTGAAGATTTTTATTTTCTTTTAATAAAATTATAAATTCAATTAAATTTCATGTTGCAAGGCAACAAAATAGAGAACATACCAAGAGGCAATAATTATTTTGCAAGGCACTGTATATGAATTTATCAATTGTAATTTTACAAAATCAGGGATGCAGTAATGATGGAGTATATGGTGACCAATCCAACCAGTGCAGTAGAAGAGCTCCAGCAGTTTCCTGATGTATATGTTTTTCAAGGACATGTCATTTGTGTTTCTGATACAACCTTTATTATGTTTCTTTTTCCATCTGATTTAGCTCATCCACAGTATGATCCAATTTGAACACATATGGCTGACCATCAAAGTAAAATAGCTCTTAGTCATTGCTCCACTGGGTCATTTTCTGTGTAACTAAAGTCAGTCTTAGCCTGTAAACAAACAAATCTGTGTAAATGAATATAGCTCGATATGTATGTCAGTGAGTGGCCAGCATAAGTGACCCTGATTAAGAAAATACATTTACAAACATGGATGTGCTAGACATCTCAGTTTTGTGTCTTCTGTCATATACCTTATCAATCTGACAATTTTACTGGGGAAAAAACAAAAAACTGTGGTGATTTGGCTTTTTTCTGGGTTTTGTTTTTGTTTTATTTTGATTTTAGTTCTTTGGTTTTTGTTGTTTCTTTTGTGTTATTTGGTTGTATTTGCTTTTCATTCTGTCTCATGTTCATGTTCATTTTCACTCTCCCTCAGTCATTCACTTCTCTGTCAGCCACGCCCATCTTCACCTGTCCCGACTCAGTAATCAATCCACCTGTTCCCACTCACCTCATTATCCCCAGTCTTAAAAGCCCGGTCATTCTTCCCATACCTCACTGGTCCATTGTTTGATGTTTGTTTGCTGTTAGTCTGTTGTTTGTTACATGTTTCCGTCTTGTTCCTGGTTCTGTTCCTGTTCCTGCGCTTGTTATGTTCACTTTCTACTTAGTTTTGATTTAGTTTATGTTTCTATTTGTTTGCTGCCCCGTCAGCTTTTGTTTTGGTTTGTTCTTTAGTTAAATAAATTAGTTTTCTTTAAGATGAGTCTGCACACCGGGTTTGTCTCCGTCATCTCCACCGATCGTGACAAAAACATTTCGATCTTGAGTGTTACCCTGCAAACAAATACTGAAGTCAGTTATAAATTTGATTCAGTTTTCACTCAATATTAGAAAAGATTTAAATTATTTGGACCTCCAAAATGCAAAGAGTAACATTTAAAATAAAAAGTACCTTTTTAATATTTAACTTGTCACAAAGAATTTCTGCAGCCACATTTTCTACATTTTTTTTTCTCAGAAGGATTATTCTTATTGATATATTGTGTCCAGTACTGATTTCTTGAGGGTTGGAGCTGTGGGGTGTTTGAGCAAAGGCTATGTTGTTGAGAGGTTTCATTATTCTTGATAGACTAAAAGCTGAGCAAGCATGATAAACGGGGTGCAAGGTCAGGGTCTGAAGATCAGGTTTCATAATTGGGGGCATAAGAGTGGGGGAGGGCTTTTTTATATTCACCTGTGTCACATAAAGAATTATATGCACACTGGGTAAGATTCTACTTGTGACCTCTACTACATGTCTTATGTTGTCCTGCACATGTTTTAGATTTAATTTTCCAGATTTTCAAAAGATAAAGATTTTTTTTCCTCAAAAGAATACTAAATCCAAATTTACCACTTTGCCCTACCCCATAACCCTACTGCTACATTTTTGTGCTTTATCATGCAAGATAAAAGTGTCACAAATATTTTTGTGTCTGAAAGGTAGGGTGAAGAGCAAAGACTATTTGGCCCCTCAAACAAATTTTGATTTTTTATTTTGATTTTATTTGACTTTTCTTTTCATTTATACAGGATTGCACATTCAACAAGGAAGTACGAGCTGCTACATTGAAGAACCTCACAAATGTGAACATTAAAAACCTAAATACTTTATTTTTTATTGTAAAAACAAACATTGTATCATTTATTTATGCATTCCAATATCTTGCATTTGATAATGTATTCTTTTTAAGAAGCATAAACAAATAATATCTGTTAATGTTTGTTGCAAGCCTGGTAATTAGTATAACTTTAATTAATGGACATATCAGCAAGCCATCTGTTTATGCAAAACAAATCATCACCATTGATGGTCTATTGGCTCGTGAAGGGGTGTCCCATTTTATAGTGGAATTTAACTGATCTCCTTCTTGTTTCGGCTGTTCCCTTTTCAGGGGTTGCCACAGCGAGTCATCCTCCTCCATCTTACTCTGGAGTGAGAACAGGACGCAGAAAACAACTACCTCCATGTCCTCTCTAACTGCATGCATATATCTCCTTTTTGGCATACCACTGTCTTTTTCCTGGCAATTGCATCTCTAACATCCTTCTACCACTATACCCACTGTCCCTCCTCTGCACATGTCCAAACCATCTCAGTCTGGCCTCTCTAACTTTATCTCCCAGTTGTTCAACCTGTGCTGTACCTCTGATGACCTCATTCCTAATCCTGTCCATTCTTGTCCCTCCCAAGGATAATCTCAACATCTTCAGCTCTGTCACTTCCAGTTCTGTCTCCTTTCTTTTTGTCAGTGCCACTGTCTTCAAACCATACAATACAGCTGCTCTCCTCACTGTCTTGTAAATCTTTCCTTTGACTTTTGAAGCCACCTTTTTGTCACAAATAACTTCTGAAACTTTTCTCTATCCACTCCATTCTGCCTGGACTCTCTTTTTCACCTCTGTACCATACTCCCCAATGTTCTGGACAGTCAACCTTAAGTACTTGAAGTCCTGCACCGTTGTGAACTCTGCTCCTTATAGCCTCACTGTTCCACCTGCCTCCCTCTCATTCACATACATGTGCTGGTCATAAAATTAGAATATCATGAAAAAGTAGATTGATTTCAGTAATTCCATTTAAAAAGTGAAACTTGTATATTATATTTATACATTACATACAAACTCATATATTTCAAATGTTTATTTCGTTTAATTTTGATGATTACAAATGACAACAAATGAAAATCTCAAATTCATCATATCAGAAAATTAGAATATTACTGAAGACCAATAAAAACAAGGGATTTATAGAAATGTTGGCCAACTGAAAAGTATGAACATGAAAAGTATGAGCATGTACAGCACTCAGTATTTAGTTGGGCCTCCTTTGGCCTGTATTACTGCAGCAATGCGGCGTGGCATGGAGTCGATCAGTCTGTGGCACTGCTCAGGTG
>NC_051450.1:9554928-9598747 GCF_001649575.2 Kryptolebias marmoratus | reverse complement strand
ATTTGAGATTTTCATTTGTTGTCATTTGTAATCATCAAAATTAAACGAAATAAACATTTGAAATATATGAGTTTGTATGTAATGTATGAATATAATATACAAGTTTCACTTTTTAAATGGAATTACTGAAATCAATCTACTTTTTCATGATCTTCTAATTTTATGACCAGCACCTGTACATGTACTCTGTCTTGCTATGGTTGACTCTGGTAGTGAAAGGGAAAGTGGTCTAGTTTGTTGTTTCTATGTTTGTTATGGGTGCTGTGGCTTAGTGGTGTTGTAGTTGTTGTTTAAATAAAATTCAAGTGTTATCTTCCAGTTGGAAGATCAGTGGTTCAATCACCTCCCCACCACATTCCATATTCTTGAGTAAGACTGGTGCTAAATAAGGTTGGACCATGTACGTATGTTATTAATGTTTTTAAGCTGAGATTAAGTCTACCTTGATATTCCTACATAACCCAAACAGAAAAATGCCCACCTTCTTTTGAAATGCTTTCCCTGATTACGGTACCGATTTCAGGTCACATTTGAAGTAAGTGTTATTCAAATGAAGCTATGTGGAGTATTCTGATCTCAGTTCCTTTATGCAGGCAAGGGTAAAAATTAACAGCATTTCATAATGTCCCACCAGACTTTTTATGACATCTTGGGACACACACTGCTGTTTCTAGAAAGCATGCCATTGGCTCCAGCTGGGTAAGTTCAAAGCAAGATGTCTGTGAGTGAGGACAAAGGCCCACATTTGGTTCAGTGCAGGAACCTATGAATGAATCTGTTTTGGAGCATATGATTGTGATGGAGGTTTTTGATGGTGTTGGGGGTGCGCTTTGTGTGATCACTGATCTAACAGCTGTACACCTATGCTTTATGTAAACACCATAATTGGACTATTGTTTTATTTAGAAAAATGTCAATTGTTAGGGAAATGCTCCCTGTTCTATCATTTCCATGGTATGGTGCACTTAATGATTTTTTTAACACATCAATAGTGTGGCTTGAAATGCATTTTTTAAATTTTATTGTTCATTTTTTTTTGCTCTATCAGCTCAGTTTCTGTTTAATTGCTGCACTACTTTAAACTATTTGTAACATTTTGTTTTTCCTTTTCCTTTTGGATATTATTTTTTTTTTAATTAATATTTATTTTTCTATTTATGTCTCCTGTTACACACACACTTATCAGAGAGAACATTTGTATAGATTGTTTTA
Source organism: Kryptolebias marmoratus (assembly GCF_001649575.2). NCBI lineage: Eukaryota > Metazoa > Chordata > Actinopteri > Cyprinodontiformes > Rivulidae > Kryptolebias > Kryptolebias marmoratus. The sequence goes on along the minus strand of NC_051450.1, from coordinate 9,597,535 downwards.
GTTGGACTTGGAATATCACCACCTCCCTAATTAAATTAATCTGCTACCTAAACCCCCAGTTTTTTTATTCTATTTTTTTTTAAAGAGAAGAAACATGTTGTCTTCCATCTGTTCTGTTCTTAAATGCAAACCACATAGTTGACTTATAGCTCAATGCCATCAGTAGCCTGCAGCATCTCTGTACCTTTTTCTGTGCATTCTGCAAACTTGTCTGTGTTAGCTAAACCATATTTAATAAAACTGATGTAAATGTGTACAGGAAATATGTGAATCTCAATTTAAAAATTGCACGGTTCTATGAACACTTCTAAAAAAAAGATCAAAAACAAATAAATTTACCACGTTTTTTTCACATATGATTCCATGTAGAAATCCTGTGCCCACATGTGATCATGTGAATGTGTTAAAAATGTTCCAAAATTTTATGCAAAACTGGTTGTAATTGTGTTGTGTATTAATTAATTAATACTGCATCAGCATTCATACTATGTTTTTTTTCTGTTTATAGTTCCTATATATTCCTATACTGTATTTATGGTATGTTTTGTTTGTTTGTATTTTTAGTTTCAGTTTTGTCAATTTGCTTCTTTCACTTTTCAAAATATTTATCTTAAAAAATAATCATAATATTTTCCGACAGAAATACATTAAGACCTCTTTTATTTATTTATTTTTTTCTTTAAAATTTGTTTCAGGAAAAATGCTTTATATTTGTTTTCATAAGTTACATTTAACTTTAAGCTAAGATTTTGCTACTTCTAGCTACAATGCTGCTACATTTAACATTAGCTAATGTTCTCCTACTTTTAGCTAATGCTATGCTCTTTTGTACTTTGCTATGTTTAGCATTGAGCTATCTTTCTGCTCATTTTAACTTTTAGCTACTATTCTGCTTTGTCTAACATTTAGCTACTGATTTGCTTATTTTAGCTTTAGCCACAAGTTTGCTCATTTTTGTATATTTTAACCCAGTTTTGGCTTTGTATTTGTTCTGATCATTTTAGCTAGTCTTCTCTTTATTTTAACCTTAACAACTCAATTATATTTTCTTCAACAGTCATTCACACTGCATTTTTGAAGAGAATGCATTTTTCCTTGTTGAATATGTTTTCACAGAGAAATTATGTCATTTCACACATACAAAATTCATGTGCTTTTTATTCCCAAACAATATGAGAATTGTGCAAATTATGATTTCCCCAAGTAAAGTTCAAGCTGTTATTTTTGTTTGTTTGTTTGTTTTCCAATAAGAATTATTTCACGAGCAATATTGACAATCCTGAACTAATTCAAGTTTTTCAGACTTGTTTTGTGTCCAGTGTTGCAAAACCTAATGCCAAACTTAATAAAATTATTCAGTTGCTGTTCTGCATGTTGTTTTATTCAACATGTAGTTAGGTCACATTTCTACCCTTCAGGCACTGAAGGGTAGAAATGTTTATTTATGTAAAGCAGTTCCACTGCTTGTTTAACTTCATTTTTTTTTTTTAATTGTACTTTTTTGTTGTTGGTTTTGCTGTCTCTCTCTTTTTTTTTAACCACGAGAAGCACCAACTCAACCAGCAAAAAAAGCTACTTTTTGAGTGCCCTGTTTAAAAAAAAATCTAAGTGTAGCATTTGATCTTTATAATTATTATTACCCTCTGGCAAAGATGCAGTGACAGTGTTTTTCCTGTGTGTCGTGTTTGTGTTTGTTCGTCTGTACCGTTTGAAAAATATCTCATGAATCACTAAATTGACTCAACCCTCCTGTAGCCTTTGGGTCAAATTGACCCGATGTTGCAAGAGCTTCTCTACCTCTCTCTGTTTTGAGGGCTCCTGGAGGGTTACATTAAATTTTCTGAAAGTTATCCTTGGACTGTCACCTACAACTGATGGAGTTAACCTGATTCTAGATGGCTGCCACAGTAAAACAAAAATGACTGGACTTCAGTCAATTTTACTGATATTGAACCAAAAACTGATGTGGTAGTAACTGAGTATTGTCCTCAACACATACTTTGAGCACAACATATTGTGTGAAATATTTGCTTAAAACTTCAGCATTATCTATTAGAGTCAACCCTTCCTTTTTTTAAACTCTCACAAGCTGACATTTATATATTGTACTCAAATGGTCGTGTCTGACTTCCATTCCAAATGCCATATGTATTTAACAATCATAGATTAACAATTCTGATCAGTATAATAAAGTCTATTCACAAACAAAATGCTGTTTAAAATAGCATTTATAAACTTGGCAACAAGACATCTGTTTGCAAGGGCAATAGGTTCTGAGGTAAGTTTTCTGTGATCTAAGTAGATAGCCATGGTTCTCAACAAGAAAATTCCAAACTCAACAGAAGGATCAAGCATTTGCTAAATCAAATATTTTAAGTGATATAATAATACGGCTTAAAAGTGTCTTTTTAGCTTTGGAAAATCAAACTGGTTTCTACATGGTTTTAATAGAACCAGTAAGAAACAGCAATAACACCAATCCTGACCAAACACTGAAGTGTCTTTTGTAGAAAAACCCTAAAAGTAAATAGAAACCATACATTTGCCAGTACATGTCTAATCACTAATAGTGTTCTCTTAACTACCTCCTGTAAATCTCACAAAATAACAATAATTCAATATGATTACGTTTTTTTTTCTCTTGTTTTGTTAGTCAGGCTGTCAGATAATTTGTCCCCATGCTTTTAGACAAAATTGTAGCATTCCAACAAAAAAGCAGTTTATTTATTTATTTATTTTCTGAATGCAGTAAGCCACTTAAAATATATATATTTTTTTATTTGCTACTGTTGTGCAATGTCTATTCTCCATCTATTTGGATATATACCCTCTGGCAACTCAGCTGGCAGATAAACACAGTCTACGGCTTTGTTTTGGTACTTTTTCTGTCTGTAATGAGGTGCCACAAGGCATGCCATTTCCACAGCACATGCAGTAAAGTTGCAGAGAAACCCATTTTAGCTCCTGCTCAACTTAAGTGGTGCAACAGAGGTAGTTTAAAAAATTAAAAATAGCAATATGTTATTTTTTCCTTTATTTTAATGTATCTATACAAAATATTGTGGGATAAGGGACTGTGTTTTTTGTTTACAATGCTCTAAAACACCTTGAAAATAACTTTAAGCATGCTCTCACACAATAGCTCTTGCGATCTGTTAGCACTTGGACTAAGTGCCGTGAATGACCTTTAGCTAGTATCACACCGAATTTAAGTTCAATATCTGTAAAATTCCCAGCAGTATGGTTATTTCTGTGTAAACTAAGGTTGATTAGCTGTGGAAGGCATCTTGAATTGGGATGACACCACAAGTTAATCAGTTGTAGATGTACAGCCAATAATCATTTTCTAAGAGTTTCATTGAAATTTGTATAGTGGTTTATATGGTATTTTGCTAAAAGACAAAACAGGGATAACTCCAACAGTTATTGCCAAGTTTTTAGGCAGGGATGTTGACTAATGTGTTGTGATCAATTCACTTTATGTGATGGGAACAATGCTAAGATACTAACACACTAAACTTTAGCTCAATATCTGTAACATTTGCTTAGTTATTGCCGTTTATGTGTTTTCTAAGGTCACTTGGCTGTAGCGGCTATCATGAATTCATGGTTGAGTCCAGAAGTTAATCAGCTGAAAATGTCAGCCAATTAAATGCTTTGTGAAAGTTTCTTTAAAATTCATTTAGTGATTCATAGAATAAATTGCCAAATTTACAAACGAACACACACAGAGAAATGTGCCACAACATTATTGGCCTTTTACCTTTGGCGGCGACAATGATGCACCTATGCATCATTGCATGGGTGATGCATCACCTGTGCATCTATAAATCTGTATATAGCTACTCCTGTCTGCAGCAACCTTAGTTTGTTGTGGTCAATCCCAATTCCTTCAGTGTTACTGTAGAGAGGAATGTTTAAATTAGTGTATAATATGAAGATACAGTAGCAGCCTGTGCTAATGCTCCAACATGAACCTTGTTTGAATTCCATTCTTGTTTACATAAAGCATTATTAACCATAGTTACAGATGGAGATAATCCAATGTGATTTGTCCAATAGTGAAATACTATGTTATAGATGGAAAAAAAAACAACAATAACAAAAAAAAAAAAAAAACTGAATGGATTGGCAAATGTGCTTGAGTGTAGTTTAAAATTCTTGGCCCTGTTACTAAATCAAACCCAATCCCACTGTAGACAAATAAATATGAAGGTAAAAATATCAATCTGTGTTACAGGCTGACACTTTACAATAATGCAAAATGAAAATAAAAAAAAAAAAAGAAAACAGGAAATGTTAATCCAGAGATGATGATAGTCTGTGGTAAGTTTCGTCATCACAGACCAGATGATATCAATAAATAACCTTAATGTAACTGTTATTTTAGAAATATGATCATGATGAGGCTTAAAAGTTTGAGTAGATGTCCATGATTTAGGACACTAAGGTTATCATATTTTCAGATTTGGCTGATTGGCATTAGATCCTTGCAAGCATTCTTGCGCATGATAACAAGAACAGGCGTAGAATGCTGGTTTTGTCAAATGTCACTTTATGTGAGTGTGAGCAAAATTGTGGGTGACAAAGTACAAGGATAAGGAGAATGGCCTGGGGTGGATAGGAGGGGGGGGGGCATCTAAGTGTAAAAGGAAGCATCAGCTGGTTCCTGCTAATACTCAAAACCTCTCAAAGAGGGAGATCTATTATGACCCCCCTTCTCCCTGTCCCTCACATCTCTCCCTCACACAGTTAATGCCCAACTGAGAACAGCACATGAAAAGCATTACATCATATAAACATCACAACTTTCTGGTTTTCCCCCAAGTCTGGCAGTTGTCGCTGAATGTGACCTAAATTCTCTAATTTTCATGTTATGCATGATTTTCATGCACTGCTACTCTGCTTTCTTGGTCATGCAGAACACAGATGTCATCTTAGCTCTCCCTTGCATATTCAGGAGTAACCACACATTTTAACCTTTAAAGACCTGGCCAGGGAATCAAAGGTAGCTCCCATCACTCTGTGGTAAAGGTTATTGAGGCATTAGCATTTAGTCCTTTCTATATTTCATTTTGATTGTCTTAAAGATGGACAGGACTCAAGCCAAGACCAAATTTAACATTTTCTTTCCATCTCTGTTAAAATGTCATACAATGAAGACAGTTTAGAATACGACTGTACAACATATCAAAAATTTATCATCATTGCATTATCAATATCGGATAGGATTCTAATAAAACACAGCTGCAAACTGCATGCCAATAATATATTTAGCAATCAGATGGACCCTCTAAATGCCTAGAGCCAATTTAGATGATAGTGACTGGAATACTAAAGCACATAGAAGGTGCTGTGAACATTGTGATGGTAAAAGAAGCAAGGAGTAAAGAAAATGTGGGTTTTAAAGCAAATGATATTATCATTGCAATAGTCAATAAAAAGCCAAGCATTCTGCCTTCCATGCCATAATTTAGAATTAAGATCATTTCATGTTAAGAAATGGTGAAGTTCTTGTCATTTAGGTCAAACCTTGAAATAGCTATGCACAATAATTATGCGCAACGTCATGCAATATCGTGCACAATCTACAGACATAGTCCCTCAAGTATGTGTTGTGAATTATAGTCAGCTACTACCACATCAAAATTTACCTCATTATCTGTAAAACTGACTGAGGTAAAGCCTTGTTTTTATCTTTTTTTTTTCCTGGCTGTAGTCTTTATTTAAACAAGAAAGAACAACTGGCTTTAAAAGACTCTATTACTTACATTTGGCATTCATCCTATTTAAATTCACGTCACGTTGAATACTAAGATGATAGAAAAAAATAAATAAAAATAAAGATATCAGAAATAATTATTTCATTCTACTGCATTAGAAGTACAGAACATAAAATACAGGGAATCAGAGAATGTGTTTTAAAATAAAATAAGTGTCTTAGAAACCACGTATTTCAATGTAGTTACGCAGTATTTTATGCACTCAGCAGAACTGGCTGACAACCCTTGCTCCCAGATCAACTCTGACCAGATGGCATGGTGTGGCCCTAGAGGACTCCATTTTTAATCCTCTTGGCCCAAGCTTTGCTAAGCAAGTGGTGGAACGGCTGCTTGGAGTCAGGCGTCAATCAGGGCACTTCAGCCTGACCCACAGCTGCACACGACAAAGAATTTTGCCATCCTTGCATGCTTACAGGAATGGAGGAAAAAAAAATCAGCATTGAGGTCAAAACCAAATAAAAGTTTGACCAAAGCTGATTTAAAGGTCATGATATTTTACTCGTAAGGTATACGCGAACTGTTGATGAGATTGGACATTCTAGCAGTAAACCTGCGACCATCTGGAAAAGGACTATATCAGCCTAAGCCCCCAGGAACATAATTTGTTTAATACAACAGTGAGATGTGGCACAACACAAAGAGGACATGTAAGTTTTATTGAAAAATAAAAATAAAAAAAAATTTAAAATAACTTATTTCACTGACTCATTTTGTTAAGAGCACCATGCACATATATCTTTAATATAGCAGGAAGCCACAAAGGGACATGTCAAGTCAAAACAAAAGGCAACAAAAAGAAAACAGCTATAATTACAGATCAGCTCAAGTTGTTGGCAGAAAGAAGCAACAATAATTATTAGTTTTGTTTTGATGCCTGGATGTGACAGAAATGAAAATCCCAAACGTGCCTGAGTAGTTCAAATGAAGTTTAGAAAAATAAGTTTGTCACATAAAACTCAATTTCTCTTTGGGTCAACCCAAAGCAAGAAAACCACAAGAAAATGTACCGTGACACTTTAAAATAAAGCTAGGTTGAACTTAGCTTTTCGGAAAATATGTGTATTCCTTATATATCTGTCCTATTCTGGCTAAGTTTTCATGGAGCACAACTGGGATGAAGACGGGCAGCTGAACACGGATGTTTTGCAGAGGTACAAGGACCCAGGTGTAGCTTCCTATTAGAGGCTAAGCTAATGGAATCACTAGACTGTCTCTGGCTGGATAAGGCAGCTCAAGACAAGACAAGCTTGTCCTGAGGGAGGTCTGGCCCAGAAGAGGGCATCTGGAGCCACGGTCGCCCTCCTCCTCCTTGATTCGCTTCATTTGCTAGTGGGGGAGACATGGGCATTATCCTGTGACATATGCTCCAAATCAGGGTTTCTGTTTGGCAGAGATAAATCATTGAAAAACTGTAGTTTTCAATCAACTTTCCACTTTACTTAATATATATAAACATATTGTTATGGTAAGGTATTCAAATAGTTTAGACATTTTATAATTAGTTTTACATTATTAGCTATTGCGACATACCAGAGTGCTTAAGCTTAAATTTATTACCAAGATTTTAGATTTTCAAGACAGTGCTTTGCCTTGTGAGTTATTTTCTTATATTGGAAATTGAAAGTGGGGGTCACTAATAAAATAAGCTCAAGGACCGTGTTTTTCAGAGAAGATGCTATGAGAGCCAACCTTTAAAGGAAAACATACATAAATTATTATTATTATTATTATTATTATTATTATTATTAAGCATTTTTACATGATTGTTTCTGTTTACATTCTTCAGAGCTGGGAACAAACTGTTTCTATGGGGAGATGTTAGTTTAAAGATAACACCCGCCATAATATGTGTATTGTTCCCAGGAGTGTGATCTTCTGTATTATTATTATTATTATTATTATTATTATTATTATTATTATTATAAATAATAATGATTTCAAATCTCCACAGCTGTCAAGATTGATGTCAGGATATTACAGTCTGAATGGAAATGTAATTTTCACATTCTTCAAACATGCAAAGCATTTTAGCTTTAGGGGTTTATACACAACATTACTTGTTAACCAGCACAAATGTTCAAATGTTGTAGTGGTTTTGCCCAAGTCACAGTGTAAGTGTTAAATGAAGAAAATAAAAAAAATAGAAGCAGTGAAAGATCTGCCGTGAAAAACTATTCCAAATGTGTTAACAACATTTGAAAAAAAAATAATAAAAGGATGTTAACAGAGTTTTGAGTTTTTGTATCATATTATTAATGCACAAATTCAAGCAGTAATATGTTATTAAAACACAGAACAGCACGTTACCTTCACTTAATTGCCATGGAAGTAAGAACCAGTGGGACATATACAGCCTTTTAAATTAAGTTGGTCAAGGTTCTACATCAGGTTATGTGCCATTCATTATAAATCATCTGTCCGTCTGAAAAGCTCTCAGTAGGACCCAGTTTAATCCTCTAATAAATCAGTCATTAAAACCTTACAGAATTTATTAAACTGGCCATTTTTTATTATATTTTATGTTTTGTGGGTTGCTTTTAAAAAACGCAAAACATTTGAAATATCTTGGAATATATATTTTCCCTATCACACTGTTTTCTCACCTTCAGTAAATTGTAGGTCCCTCCACCACCCCCAACACGTCAAATTCAACCCACTATTTTGTGATCACTTATCAAAAGTGGTAAATCTGACCAGAAAATGGTTAATTATTTGTGTACAGCTCTTTACAGTGAAAATGTGAAGCAACACAATGAGGGTTTTTAAAGAAAACCCAAACACTGAATAAGGATGGCATTATCAATGCTGCAGTGATCTGAATTAAGCTGTAATTAAAACAGACATTGTTTGAACAGAACAAGCCACATTCAGTCTGCCTATGCCCCTGCAATACAGGTTGCCATTAACAACAATCAGTGCAGGCACTGGGAATAAGACATCTAATCAGTTTGTCAAAGCTCTAATGCCAACCTAATGAAAGAGATTAAAAATGCTTATTTGAGAGAGGCATGCACATAATTCCCTGATGGTGTTTTTTCTTTATTCAGATGCAGATAAAAGCAATAAATTATCACAGTGTTATATGCTTGACTGGGATTTCTTATATTAAACATAATGTCTGTTTTTTTTTGTTTGTTTGTTTGCGGCAAAAACCCACACAAATTCAGACAACTTTGTAAAATACAGATCTCACAGAAACTGTCCCCCAAATAAAACAAGGTCACGTGTCACCAGGTTGCAGAGAAAACACTTTCAGTGTTTGACAATTTGATCAGCAATCTTTGCAAGTAATCAGTTCTGGCAGACACAGGTCTGCTCCTGTCAGTGCCATGAGCTGCTGCCGAATGAGTCTGTATTACATGTCTGCTGCAAAAGCTGAGAGATGGGTTGTCAGGCAAGCGTTTGGCAAAGCTTTGAGGCACAAGTGGAAAGGGAAGAGCACATTAAATACAGTAGAGAGATGAAACTGGTCGGTATATGAACTGCAGCCTTAAAGGAATTGAAGGTATATTGAGCAAGTGGACAAGGATGGGCTCAACAGCCAGGGGGTCTCTGGTGCAGAAACCACCACAACTCACCGCAGGTTTTAAATTGTGCTCTGCAGCCACAATATATTACATTCTTTGTGCCATCCACCTGACATCAGCTCATTGTTTCACCCTTAAGTCTGATGAGAGGATTCTATTTCACTTGTTTGTGCTTAAGACTAGAGTTCAGTGAAGGCTTTTATGTTTCTTTTCTTTTTTTTAATTCAAAAAGAAGTAACATCCTTCCCACTAAATGCTGTCATTACTTTGTGTGTTTGCTAGGAGCCAGTGGTATGTGAATGAAAGACCTCCAATGTGCTACGTTTTTTTTCTGGCCAGTCTAACGTATTGGGATAAGTCTTTAGGTTTGTCCTATTAATAGCAGTGAGCCAACTTGGATGTTATGATAAAAATGAGAGACATGTAATCTCTGAGGGAATAGCAATGCCAGAGAAACAGCTTTCTTGTTTGTCCACTGCACAGAATTAGGTCCCTTTATCCCAGCTCACTCCCACTGCCTTCACAGGATTAATATTCTCTGGATTCCCATGGTGTGGCCAATCAACAGATGTGTTTAAGCTAAATTTGCCAACCCACTCTACAAAGCTTCCCACTCCCCTAACCAATGATATTATATCATCTAACTCAATATGGCAGTTTTATCAATATGACCAACATGTTGTTTCCAAACTCATTTTATTTCACCTGCTTGTTCATGTACAGAGTCTCAGGGAGCTGGTACCTATCTCGAGCAGTCACCCATAGCAAGAGGTGGGGTACACCCTGTACAGGCTGCAGGTCCATCACAGGGCAAACTAGAAACAAACAAAACGGACTACTCTTCACACTCATATCTAGTAACAATTTTGAAGTGGCCAATCAACATGGAATGCATGTTTTTGGACTTTGGAAGGACAAACACATACTATTAAACTGTGTTAGGAGTAATAATCTGCAGGTTGTCCAGTGTTCTAACTATTAAAAAAATATAAAAAAGAGGCTCCCATTTTGTTGTGGACTATTTTAAATCACAATTCATTTGTAATGTCTAATTAAAGCCCATGGAGACACTTGAAATCTAGGGGTAGGTGTAATTAGACATTGGAACTCAAGTCTCAAGTCATATCACAACAGAAAATAAAAAAATAGCAATGTGGCCCTGATTCACAAAGACTGTGCTGTCTGTTTGTGTGCTTCACTTGTTATGTATTATTTGCTCCTAGTGTTGAAGTCGCAAAGCAAATAGTGCTAATTATATGCTCAAACACACTGATCCTATTCAGCAGGTGTGAGGAATTCTTTTTTGGCAGGAGATCACAGTTGTCTTTGCAGCACAATCTAATAATGGCCATCCATCACAAACACAGCAGGAACTAAACTGAGTAAGAAGGCATAAAATGTTTTCTTACAGGGAGCTTCAGGCATTAAAAGATGGAGTTTACAGGCACTCCTTAAAACTGCAGAACATCTCACTAGATCAGGAAATAATCACACTCAGGACAGCATTTATAGATCAATAAGTCACATGTTGTGCTGTCTAGACACCACCATTGCATTGTCTTGTTTTAACTGGTTGCCTGGTTTCTATAATAAACAACAAAGTTGCATATTGAGTCCTTTCTCCTCACTGGGTCGGACCCACTTCCCTATTACTAGGGCTGCAGACCAGGGGAGTCGCACTGAGGGCAAGGGGGTCCTGCAGTAATTATCTCATAAATTATATAATTTAAGTTTTGCTTGTTATCCTCTGAATATGAAGCACTTTCTGCTGAAATGTAAAACAATGTAAATTCAAGAATGTCTGACCATCATCACTGGAGGAGAGGATGAACTATACCTATCCTCCCTGTTTTTTGTGAATTATATGATACAACACATTGCTCATTTTCCTGTTTTTTTTTTTCCTCCTCCTGAGATGTAATTACCACAAGCCCTTAGGAGACACTAAATACAGTTTTTCATCCTAAATGTGGGTCACAAACAGTGCTGCTCTTTGAAAATCGGACACATGTTTGCCCTGACAGTAACTTACGTAAATATGGGCGGGTTTTTACAAATTAATGCATAATGTCTCATTTAAATGTGGGCAAACGGCAACAGCCCAGAAAGACACTGTTGGCAGCGTATTTTAAATGTGCACATCACAATGTCCTCTGTGAGGGTTTTGTGCCCTCATATATGTACCCACAACTTATGCAAAATCCCCGAGTTTGTCCCTGTGTTTATAGGTGAAAGTCGTAATCATATCACAGTTACCGCCGACTCTTTCTCAGCGGAAAGGTTATTTCTATGCAGAGAAAGTGATTTTTTTTTTTTTTTAAGTGGTGGTAAAATACAGGAAGGCAATAAGGAATATGCAAATCCTACCGTTAATTCAAACAAAACATGCTGCAGCTTCACTGCTTTCGTTCCTGTAATTGTAGCCATGTATGTTCATTCAGTTTTCTTTGGGGGTGGGTATGTTTGGTAGGGAGCCAAATATGTGATTTCTCTAGCAATGCCACAATTTCCATACTCATCCTACCTTACTGCTTGTTACTGAAGATGATTTCTAAAATTGGGTCAATAAATTGCTGTTGGTGCATTTTATTTGGCTCTTAGACATTAAAGCCAAAATGATGTTTTGGCATTGCTGCAACCACCATTCTTGTCAAGCAAGGTTTTCGCTGGATTGGTTTATACACACACGCACACACTTGGAAGAAGGCAAATAAAGACAGCGGGAGACAGAGTATAGACACATGATTGTACCAACACAGGCAAATGACTTCCTTCACTTTCTCCCCAAGGAACTTCTTTTTCAGCATGACAAATAAAATATAAAAGTTTGGGAAAACATAACTAAACTTGAGATACTAGTATGGCCTGCTGCTTATTTTAGGTAAAACTGAAACATTGGATTGCAGGCAGGTAGGTATTTTACTAATTTGAACAGCTAAACTGAGTATTATTGTCATAAAACCCTGTGGTTTATTCAGTTCAAAACCATTGCACATACATTTTTAATTAAAATGAATAAATAAAGCCTGTATTTACACAAAAAAACACTGGACACATGTGGTTTATCGGTGGTTAGCATGTGTGGTAAATTAAAGAAAGGGCATGCTTTTTGTTTATTTAGGTTTTGTGAGTAAGTATAAAAGGAAGGTCACAAATGGACTGGATTTGTTTTAAAAATGTCAGTAATTATTTTGCTGTAATCTCTACCAGTGGGTACTGGGACTTGCTGTGTCCTTTGAATGTGCAAGATAATTGTGGAAAATCATTTGATATGGTCCTTGTCTGTGAACACAGTGCACTGAAATTTTTATGCACAATTCCGCATCATAGTAAGAAGGAAACACGCTTTGGATATTGGATTTAGGCTCTTTGAGGATATGCAGTGTGTGATCTTCTTACATGTGAGGGCATTTTCAATTTTCTCTTTTTACCAAAGGATATCACGTTTTTAGATGTGCTGCATTTTATGTTCTGTATGAGGGGGGAATCACAAGGCATTTATCACTAATGTCATCAGGTTTGCCTGAGAAAGATAATGCTGTGGATGACTGTAAGATGTTAAATGCCCATTTCTTTTTCCCATCTGTTTAGGAAATTAAAAAAAAAAAAAAAGTACTACTTACAGTACTTGAAGTGCAGTATTTAAAACTCTATTTGCTTTGAACTTGGCACAGTATTCAAAAGTGATGTTTAAGAATAGCTACCAACCTGTGTTTTTCTGTTACTTGACATGACATAAGCATGTCCATCCTACCTAATGGGACTTCTGGTCATTACTAAACTTCAATTATAGTGAGTGCGACTGCATTTTTAAAATGGTTTCCTCCAACAGGCACAACCAAAGAGTCATGTTGGAAGTCTCCAGCTTCAAGCTGTTCAGCCTTACACTCTCTGTGAGAAAGGGACAGAATGTAATTGCACAACAGTGTTCAAAGCTCATGGAGGAGCTCAGGAAATGGCACACATTTAAAAACTAGAAAGCAATGACCTGCACATGTAGAGTAATAAAGAGGGTGTTCATTAGTGAGCAGAGTCAGTCTGGAGTAATACCTTAAATGGAGCAACCACAAAACTTTATTTGTAAAAATGTGGCAAGAATGCCAGCATTTATTTTAGCTATACAGTAATACACTGGGTATTTATAGGGTTACATACAATGTTTTTATTGACATATTTAGACTCATGCTGTTTGTTGGTCAGTAGCATTTCAGCATTCAGCTCGGGGTTTTCAGTTTTACCCACCATCTCAATAGGTGGCGATAATGTGCTGATTTGGGAACAGTCTGTTCGGAAGAAATAAAGAATACAAAGAACTCTGAGTAACTTTTCACACAAAGTTCAACATACTTTCTATGTCCTTGAGGTCCCTCAATGAAAAACAGTATCTAACTGTGAATAACAAACCTCTGCACAGAGTATGACTTCTAAACGTATTTTTTATTTTATTTTATTTGTTTGTTTGTTTGCTGTATGAGTCTCTGTGTGTCGTTTGACTTGCAGACCTTTATTTTTTGCTGACGGTGTGTGCACATGGTCACGAAAGTTTGGGTTGCACATGGAAGTCCACAGAAGGACATGGCAGTACCTTGCAGACAGGTACAAATAAAAGATTGAAGGAACCTCTTTTTTAGTGCTTATGTTAATGTCAGCAAAATTGACTTTTTTAAAACCACAAAACATTAACTTACAACATAAATGTACATAAACACATAAATACACATACATACACAAATAATCTCAATAAGTCACATATATATGGTTGTAACGTGACTGTGTTTTACAATGATATGATATTTACTGATATGGTATATGGTATATAATCTACTCTGCTTTTCATAATAATTACATTATATTTTATATGTGGCTGCCTATTTATTAGCAAATAACTTTAGATGAAGGTATAATTTCATGTAACTGAATGCCATTTTGTAACAGTTTACTGGAGAGTGATTGTCTTACTAAATGAGGTGTTTGTGCTATGAACTAACCTCTGTAGCAACATTAGGCTACAATATAATATGATTTGTTCATATATATTTTTTTATGCTTATTGACATATATGAGCATTTGTTTAATCCGTAAATCAATTAATAGTCCCCATAAATAAAAAGTACAAATGCATTGTCCTAAACTAGAAACTTACAGGCTATGCTTGGCTTGATTGATTTAAGCAGGATGCTTTATTTCATTGGTGAAAATGACATTGAAATCAATTGCAAAATTAATAATGTTATCACAATCCATCTGGACAATTTAGGAAAATGGAAAATATAAAACATAAAGGAATGACTAAAAGGCCATGGATGTGAACTGTACAATCCAACTGCATATATGCAGAAAATAAGGGTCTTACTTTTTCAGTTTTCTCTGCCTTTCATATTAGTTGGGGTCAAATACAGTATACCTTTGAAAACACAAAGCAAAGTTGGTCAGTTTTTGTTGCTTTGCCACTTTTCCCTTTCAACACATTCTGTCGCCTCCATAGTGTTGAGCTTTTGCACTTAAAGATGATGAATAGGAAGCAGTTCTTGAAGAAGGGACCCCACTCATTCCTAAATAATAAAATTGCAGAATCTATTATTTATGTGCCAAATGTCCAGCTTGAGAAATCAAATGCACTTTTGAAGTCTGGAAGGGTATATCTTTTCACCTTGTTTGAAGCTGGTTCCAACAATATGAAAGAAGGTGGGTGTGTACATAGAATATCAAGCTGAGTGAGTGTTTACTTATTTATTCGTTTCATGCATTTACTCTTTTAGGACTCAGTTCACAGGGAGTGCAGGATGGTCATTTGAGCCTTTTGGGTAAGGATATTTCATAAACTGCAATAAGTGTTGTGAGCCAGCAGTAAATTATTCCTCTTTGAAAGCAATTCAGAGCTACTTCAAGAACTATATAAATGTATTTTTTTTTTCCACTTCATGTTGAAAGTAGATTGACAGCTGGTTTCAAAATGTTACCACTAAAGGGACAACAAACAAAAAAATAAATAAATTGGTACCTTTTTGTTATGTTTTCATTTTTTGCCTTAATTGACTACCTGCATTTGGGTACTTTCTGACAAAGGGCCAATATCAGTATCCAACAAAACACATGAAATAAAGTAAAATAAAGTAATGCAAATTGTCAGACTTCCAAACTCAGATCATCTTATGATAAAAAGGAAAGAGTTATAGCTGTTTAGTAAACAATGTTATGCACAATCTCCAGATGCAAGATGGGTTAATGCTAAGGGTATGGCTTGACTCTCAGTTACTACTACATCAAACATCAGTAATTTTAAATTTTGATTAAAATGTATTTTTTTGGTTTTTGTTTTTGGTGGCTAAGGTTGATTTGCTGTGTCAAGCATCTTGAACTATGTTGACTCCAAAAGTTAATGAGTTGTGGATGAACATTAATTACTTCCAGGGAGTTTCAGTAAAATCTCTCCAGTAGTTCATTAAATAATTTGATAAGCAAAAGACAACGTTGACTCCAATAGTCAATGACAATTGGACAATTAGATCTTCTATGGTGTGTAGTGTTCAGCGTATAAATTGTGCATGATACTTAGCTACTACCACACC
Organism: Kryptolebias marmoratus; assembly: GCF_001649575.2. Classification (NCBI taxonomy): domain Eukaryota; kingdom Metazoa; phylum Chordata; class Actinopteri; order Cyprinodontiformes; family Rivulidae; genus Kryptolebias; species Kryptolebias marmoratus. The sequence goes on along the minus strand of NC_051450.1, from coordinate 9,581,656 downwards.
AAATTGCATCTAAAAACTGTAAAATTAATAAAGGTTATAGCCATTTTTATTGTGGTTGGCTCCAAAAAGCAATTTGTTAAAGATGTGCGTTTAGCAATTACTTTCTGAGAGTTTCTTATCAAGCCCACCTTCTCCTTAATGAAGTATTTTGCTAACACAGCAGACAAACAAACACACACAACCACACACACATACACAGATACGAGCAAAAACATAACCAAACTTTCACCTTCAGCAGTGGACCATAGTCAAAATCTGCTTTTTTTTTTTTTTTTTCTTCTTTTGTTCGACCTCTCTCTCTTTCTGACTGTAACCAAATGGATGCTCTTGCATCATGGGGCATTTCAAATTTAATTGGATGTTCTAGAGTAAAATAAATAAATAAGTAAAAAAAACATGGCACTGCCACAACATCATGCACAATTATAAGATATGCAACCTTCACTGGATTTCTGTTTTGCACAGCTGTAGCAGAACATTTAAAATGATAGATTTTATGTCAGTTCTGCATGCAAGGGCTAAGCATTTTAAGGCAAAGTGAGAGGTATTTTATTTTTGACATTAAAAAGCTTTTCCGGATTATTTGCTTCTAGCCTGATTAAGACTTCATTGACAGTGTGTGACACTGAGCTAAATACCCAATATTTTCCATACAGTTGGGTGGCGTCTGTGTGACATTGGAGCCAGAAAAAATGACTGAATTTTGTTAATTCCCAATACTGCTGCAATTTTTTGTTTGTTTGTTTGTTTTTTTATGGTCTTAAAAACTCCATTAGATGTTTCTACTCTAAATTAGTGGAAAACAATATTTGGTTCTTTTTTTTGAACTTATATATTTAATATTTATTAGACCTATTTTTTAGTTTGCTGTTTTTTTTCTGTATGCTGCTGGACCTGAGTGTTCAATTTTGTTCTTCCATTTAATTTATCTACAAACCAGAACTGCTTATCTTTGGTCCATTGCACATTTAACCTGATAAGAGATCTAAACCAATAGAGTTAATCCATCTATGATGAAGGCTCCGGCTGTAATGTTTTGTTAATGTAAGTTAATGTAATTCCACACAAAAAAGTTGGTGCAGTTTTGTTGCTGAATTTTCTATGACGTGAAGGCCGTTGGAAATCTTGTTCTTAGGCTTAAGGAACTATTGCGTGTGTGTGTTCCCCATTGTGTGCTAGTGATAATTGTGGATTTCAAGAGCCTCTGTTTTATTGATGTTTGTTGTCTCTGAACTCTTGCTTCTTCAGGATTTGCTGCAATGTGATTTGCTGGTCTAACCCAAGAAAACTCGTTGGACTCTGTGCTGTGTTGGTTCTTCAGATGTTTTATTAAATTGCTTGTATGAGGGGAGCTCACTATGCTTCTTTACAGTTTAGCCAAGCATAGTTTGCAGTCTAAGAGGGTGTGCGGGTGGGGGGTGGGGGGTTCAGATGAGAATCTCCATTCTTATTGCTGAAGATTTAGATTCAAGTGCAGTAATGAAAAATCTATTTCTAAGCTTGTTGGTCTGGTAAAGTTGTCATGCCGCAGGCTTCTTTTTTTTTTTTTGCTTTTGTATTTTAGATGATATATTTACATTGCAATGAAAGTGTCTTGTGAATTCTTTACCCCAACAACAATCCCTAGAAGTAGCAAGAAATTTATAAACAAATCCAGACATTACTGTCTTCAGTGAAGGCAAGCAGTTATTTTATTTGGGGTTAAATTGTTCTATTCTAACAGGTTACAGTGAAGTGGCACCTATATTTGCACGATCATTCAAAATAAAACATATGATTCATACATACTTGTATTTTTTTCCTCCTTTGAGGAATATATTTTGCTGCAGACTCCCATCTATCCTTTAAAAATCAACAGTCACGTTCACAAAACACTTCAAGTCAGGACTCAGATGCCTTCTGGCTGCGTTGATGCAAATTCTGAGTGGACAAAAATGGTATGGGGAGTTGAAGCCAACACAACTCACCTGCGCCTTTGAGCTGCCAAGTGAGGTAGTAAGAGATCCATAACAGTTAAAATGTGACACGATAAGCCAGCTTTACAGCTCAAGGATGTGATGCAGTGATGACTTGACAACCCAGCAGCGGAATTAAACAAAAAAAAAAAACAATATAATAATCACAATCAAGGCGATAATCAATAACAATACACAGCAACTACATTTAGTTGAAGAATTTGGTTCAACAACAAAGAGGATAGCTAAATTGAGTTCTTCTATCGTGTTTTGAAGTTGGTATAAAAGACTTGCCCATCACACATTTAATACGCAGTGCTTCATGACAACTCAGCTAAGTTCTGCTCCATGCCTCTTTCGGCTCTTTAATGCTTGCCTCATTTCTGAAAGCTCACATCTGTGTGGGGCGATTTGTGGTTTATAAACAGTCAGAGGCAGCTCAATGACGGACTGGATTTTGGAAATATTTTGCTCAACTGTTTTCTGCAAGTGCCTAAAGATGTGGATGGAATTGCAATTAAGGAAAAAAAAAAGTTTTACTGTAGCAGCATAAATGGTACGCTGCCACTTTAAGGCCAATTTCAGCTGCTGCATATAAGCAAGCCTGCACCTGTTGTGAGGCTGCTTGCATTGTGACGTCAATTCAATCTGCTTCCTTTGTTTGCACCATTCTGGGTAAGCGTGACTGTTTTATTGTTTTTGGTTTTGATGAGTTATTGATGTTAAATGGTTTATCTGCTTAGCCTCCTCTGCTGCACCTCCAATATCTGGACCGATCTGTCCAGTCATTTGTTTGACAGGAAGGTAAGAGCTAGTGTGGCTAGGTAACATCACCCCATGTAAACAAAACCTTCACATAGCATTTTCTTACAGTTGCACCGCATAAAGGTGGAAGTGGTTATTTGGTTATTTGGCAGTGCAGTCATTTATCAGGTCACAGGTAAGCAGCTGCTGCAAGTTATGGTTTTGTTAGCAGTTGTATTAATTTGTTCTATTCTTTTTAGCCTTCCAACTCATCAGCACTGCACCTGGAGTGGCACTTGCTGCTGTTTTGCCTACCTATAACTTATTTTAAAAGGAAATATTGAAGTTTAATAAATTTTCTAGAACTTTCTGAATCTTGTCTCCTCATTTCCAGCAGAATTTAACTGTGTCCTTATTACATTATTTTCCTGGATTTATTCCAGGTGGCGTTGTTGGTCATTATAACCTTTAATATTTTATATTTGGGTTCATCATAAAAAGAAAATCCACCCCCAGGTTGCCACATTACATTATTCTAAAATATTTCCAGACTGCTGACTTTTGGACACCTCTTCTTCTAGTTGGTGTTAAGGTTTTGTTTTTTTTTTTTTAATACTACTTTTTTCACAATAAAATGATACAGTAACAGAACAATACCTTGTGGTCATAGTAACAGTATCTGAATTAATCTTGAATTATGTTAACTTTTGAACCATTTTTTCTTTTCTTTTATTTTACTTTTTTGCACGAGCCTAAAGTAAAAAAAAATGGACATCAGTTCAAATAATTCAAAGGCTTTAAGACTTCTGTGGTTTTTCATTGGGTTTCTCTTGACCTTTATTTTGACTGACAAGGTTACTCCTAGGATTACCACAGAGATATAAAAAAACAAGACAAAAAGAAATTGCTGGCCTTCTCTGCATAGTATTGATCACCCAGCTTTATTGAAGAAAATGGACTTGCCCCCCTACCCCTTGTTTTTGGCCTGCTACTGTGCAACATCTGAAACCTTTTCACTGTTCTGCTAGTTCAGTGGAATAAAAAATAATAATACAAACACAGGATTTAGAATTACATATGACAAAAATGGAGATCTGTAAAGTAATGAGGCTTTTGTAGACTCTTTATTCAATGCAACCAATATGCATTCATGCAGTCATTCAATGATAAATGCAAAAGTCTATCCAGGTCACTGATTGTAATATTTCATTATTTTATAATACAAATCACAAACTGCAGAGGTTGTTCACAGTTCATTAATCACCTAAGGTCCACACATAACAAAGGTCTCATGAGAACAGGGCTTAAGGCTGTGGAAATATCTCTCTGATATAATTTCCTTGCATGCATACAAAAACATGGTGAAATAAATAAAAATAAATAGATGATGGTGGGAGGCCCTGTTCATCCAAAACCATTTTACAAAAAGCAAGCACAAGGGACAAATTTGTTTATTATTATGGTGAACACTTGGTCTATCAAAGAATTGTAGGAGGACCTCAACAAAGAACAAATTACAAGAATAAAAAAAAAACAGTAATGAAGAAAAACTGAGTGGAGTTAAAGAAAATTAGGTCAACTCAGTGCTCTCAGAAAAAAAAAAAAGAAATTGTTTTTATTTATTTATTCATTCATTCATTTGTATGTGTTTGCTTGACATTGACATTACAACCAAGGTGGGATTATTGTAATTTTATTTGCAAGAAACAAACCAAATCAAAATTCAACAATATATGAAAAAAATCCAAAATAATTAAAATTAAGTGTTTCTTCCCATACACAAGTGTTGAACAGAAGAAGCACATAATGGCCTGCTTCATCCTGATTTAATATTTTGATTTATCCAAATAATTATCCTCAGCCTATAAGCAGAATTATTGATTTTGTCTATCCAAATCTCATCTAGGAATCAGGAGAGAAAGAGAGAGAGAGAAAAAAAAAGTATTCTCAATCCATTTAAAAAAGTTGAAACTTATTGTCGCTATGATAATCTGTTTACAATAACAATAATAATAATAATAATAATAATAATAATTCATTTTCTTACACTCTGTTGAGTCAGGAATGAAAATCTGATTTTGACCTTCTAGCAAATAAATGTTGAGTGTCAGCTAAGAAGCTGTCCACATGAGAACTGTTGTGAATATGTATGCAAAAGTTTATAATTTCAGCTTTCCAGCCACACAAAAAATCCCCAAATAGTTTTAATGGACTGCTCCATAAAACGAAAAATCCACCTATGCGATTTCATGTCAACCACCAACTGCAGTCTTTTAAAAACATGTCACGGCCCACCTTTAATTTAAACTGTGACTTAAGGCTGACCTCTTCTTCATCTTGTGTTGACATTTTGCACCCAGTGCGTAACCTTTATGTGCATGCTTCACACCTTGTTTCCTGTTTTTGGTGTATTTCCCTGGCAGCGTGGCAGCACCACATACAAGCCTTGTATACAGTGTTTTGGGATATCTTGAGTGTTCCTGTGTTGATGAAAACATTTTTAGAAACTGTACTGTGTTTAAAAGAATATTTTTGGAAATGCTAAATAAAACAAATTGTTTAAAATAACTGTTTTTTATGTAGAAAAGGCCTAAGAGTTAATGATTAACCTGTATTTTGTTGTATACAATCATATGCAATATATGCAATATACATGATATGTAAATAAAGGGAAGAATAGAGAAAACATTGATTATCAAAGGTAGAGCAAATTTGCATTCAAACATTCAAATCTGAATGGGATACCACAAATGTAAAGAGGGGTGTTCTCATTTAAATTCTAAATCCAGGAGTTATCCAAGAGTGTCAGAAGTAGGCACAATTTTTACTCTTCACACTCTGTGGTGATAAATCCAAACACCAGTGCTATTAGTCATAATTGAATATGTCTGCATGTTTAATTTCAGGCTAAACCAGTAAGGCAGAAATGAAAGAGCAGCAAAAAAAAAGTTGCAAATTAAAGTTCCTGCTTCCACTGGCAGGTTCTTTTCAAGAGGGGCTGACGGGGCTTGAAGGACGAGTTAATCTCACTGAAGGAAATAATATTCAAATCGTGGAGGCCCCACGTTCCACATGTTCCTCAGTATGGATTTGGGATTTTGGTTCAGTTTTAACCTCCCTACAACTCCATACAATCAATATTTGATCAAGGTCCCAGGCATCAAAGTCTGTGCATCTTCATTTTAACTTTTAATTCCCCACCAAGACACATGTAATTCCCTGAAACGGGGATGGCAGCTAGTGCCAATATTTGATTGATATCTAAGTGTGCAAATGCAGTCAGTGTCCTCTGCACACTTTTCAAGTTTATCCATGACCCGCTTCTCTGTACTTTACTAAAGTTTGCAAAAGTGTCCATAACATTTGCACATACACATTTAAAATGGGATCATTTGTTCAGCAATGTGGGAAATCATGTTAAAGTCATTATAATTATTATGGTTATTTATTTGAATGTATTGCTCAATAGGTTAGCATCAGAAAAGAGAAATGATCCAAGATGTGGTTAAACTTACAAACAGTCTGTAAACATTTTAGAGAGAAAAAATAAATCTCTCAAATGATATATGTCTGGTCCTTTCAACATACTGGTCAAAAAAGTTCAAGCAAAGTATTTATCGCACTCGGACATGCTTCCCCTTTAGAGAGTGTGTGACTACCTAAAAAGAGATTTGGCTATGACATTTTTATGGGAAAAAAAAAAAAAGATTTACCTTAAAAGTCAGAAACAAACAGACAACCAAAGACAAAATCTAAAAAAAAAACAATTGCTTAAGATTTGAAACATAGAAAGCTTGATTATGATTGATTAAAGCTTGATCATTGTATACACAATATTTTAGGTATACAGGTTTTTGACAGTTTGCTGTCTTTAATTATCCATAAGCTCAGCTGCTAAGATGTTTACCACCACAGAATATTTTAAATCTAAAATTAGGCTTTACTCAGGATAATTCAACAGCAGAATGGGATACAGGATATAAGTGCAACCAAAAATGAGTATTAACATATTCATTCGTTTATAAATTGACCAATGTTAATTTAAACCGACTTATGAATCTGTAATACAGAAAATAGCATTTCAAGACATTGTGCTTGGTCACCGTGGCACTCATTTCCAAGCTAAAGATGAGGATCTTTTAAGACACTTTATTCACATCATTACATTCAAAATCCTAATGAGCGGAGGGATGGATCATCATCTTTTACAGCTTAGTGAGCCAAAGAGTAGTTAGGTTATTTAGAGTCAGTCTCAGGACACAGGACTAATATCAGGAGGAGAAAAGTTTTGCACTTGTTATGACATGCAAATCTTTAAGCTTTTTAATGTCTTTTTTTCCTTTTTTTCCCCTTCAAGTTGGGAGTTATTTTTGACAACCTCATTAATGACATGATTTGAATGATGTTTAAACTCTTGATTCCACATTTTCTACTTAAACCTTTATGGGCATTTTTTAAAAAAAACATCATACTATACATCAGACACTATGACCCTATGGTACACAGATTTATTTATCGTTTCCAAATAATGCTAATTGCATGATTTGGGAATATTTCACATACTATTTTTTTTTTTCTTTTTCCCACAACACACGCCCTATATTTCTCTTTTGGTCCCTTAAAGTCTTTGTATGTTTCTTTTTAAAGTTTGAAGTTGTAACCGGGACAATTAAAACCTCTCTGCGGTAAACATTAAGCGGATAGCGTGCATTTGAGTAGAAATTGGGGATTAACTACTTAAAATGTTCTGCCTGATCCCTTGACTGGACTTCAAAGTGAAGTAATGCTAGAAGAAGGGTATTTGAGGGCCATTGTCAGAGGGTCTGTCTTTTTTTCTGACACTGAGAAGACTCAGAGTGCTTCCAAGACAGTTTGAACTTGATGAAAAAACCTGAAAAGCACAATGGAAAAGTACTGTAGGTACATACAAGTATTTGGTTCATTGGTAGACTATTTTCAAATAATGTACTGTGTAGAAATAACTATTTCTAATATGAGACCACTGTATTGTCCCATATATGCACAATGCAGAAGGTATGCACTCTAATAAATGACTGATATTTTTGTACATGGAAGTAGACCATAACTAACAAATGTATTAGTTTGCTTCTGTTTCTGCCCAAATCCACCAATTTATTTACTTTTTCTTTCTTTCTAGTTTGTTTGCTGTTTGGAAATAAGGCAAGCATGCAAACTACTCTACATCAAACTTAATGTTGTTGCAGTTTTAAAAAGCACTACCTGCCATACACAGTGTTTCTGATCAATTGGGGCTGAAAAAAACAGAAATCAATCTGTAGTGAGACTTTGCTTTGTATATCTAATTATGTTATGCTTTCCATCAACTCCAAACCAAATACATTTTGCGTTCTTAATAAATGACTGCTGTTGTAGCAAACATTTTCGACATGTTTGTCGATTTCTGCCACACAGCATTGTAAGACCAGAAATCTTCTGTACAAACTATGCTCATACAAAAAGCTGCAGAGCTAAAGTGGAGTAGTTTTCACACACATTCCAGGATGTATAAAAATGAATGTGGTTTTAGAATGTTTACCCTTGGGCTAAAGGAACTCTGAACTCCTGTAATACCAAGCAGACAATTGTGTAAATGCAAGTGGGTTTTGTTATTATTTTTTTGTAACTTGTAGTTAACTTTTTTGCTATTTAGTGTTCAATCTCTTTTATGATTTTGAGAGGAGATAGATGCACCAAAACCAGAAGCTCCTTTGAATGTTGTTGTATATGGATATACCATGACAAGAAAGAGATTCTATTCCATTCCATCTTCTATGTGCAGGCAGAGCTGCAAAGATGTAATGAGTGGAAAAACATTCAAATTATTTGTTAAGACCTTGTCTGTCAGTTGCTATTTAAAACTCATTAATTTGTTGATCTTGTATTTTTCTTTTCTTCACTTCAGCACTGAACATAATTGTGCCTACTTTGTAAACAATGGCTCTTCTTGCACTGCTGGAGGACATCAAAAATGGCAGAGTGTGCAGAAAGCACACATTCAAAGCATACTCTTTTTAATTGGCTGAAGATGATGACTTTACCTCACTCTCTTTTTTTACAGTGCATCTTTCATGTCAGACCACTTTTTTGTTCTTTGTTTCTCATTTTATTACTGGTTTAAAAGTAAATAAACTATCATGTAATACTTCCTCTCCTGCATTTGCCTCTGTGATAAGCATTCCACCTTCATCCACTGATAAGTTTTAGTTCTTTGTAGCAGGATTTACTATTCTTAATTAAACATATGAGGCCCTTTTAGAGCTCTTTGGGTAGTATTTCATGAAACTGTGACTGCTGTATACTAGTTGGTGACTCAAAATTGTGAGAAAACTACAAGAATATGCACAAAATTTTAGGTGTGACTTCTGAGTGTTTGCAACCAAGTGACCAAAAAGCTTGAGTTGTTTGTTCTACTTGCCCAAATCCAACTAATAAAAAAGAAAATCTGACACAATTTTTTTTCTGAACATGTTCAAAGTTCAAGTGACAAGACTGCGACTTAGGAGACAAATCTGAGAACCACCTCACTCTTTCTGTGACATTTTGCAGTGTCCCTTGTGAATACCATTTATTAACTGGCCTTCAACAGTCGCAGACTAGTAAGATACTGGCTTTTGCAAGCTTTCTTTTAAGAGGAATCAAAGCAGCAACCCCCTTTTTTAAGGTGAACAGCAGCATTTAGTTTTGCAGACGATTCAAATAATTTATAAAGTTGTTAACAGCAGCATTTTATTTAACATTTTTTAATAAATCATATATACATATATAGGAAATTATAGTGTTGTAAAAACTTCACTATGTACTTATAGGTTGTAAAGCACATATTTACATCATTTCATATGAAATAAGTTTTTGTAAGATTTGTTTTAACATCATTTCATAGGAAATGTCTTTGTAAGACTTGTAACCCAATATGTGATTCTTTATTATAGTAGATCTTTGAAACACTCACATTTCTGAGTCAAAACACACAATTAAAATGTTGTACCTAAACAGGTAAGTAGGTTTGTAGCTGCAACATCACTTAGGTCATCTTTTATATTTTCTTGTCACTGATGTCTGATCAGTGACACCTTCAAGTGATCAGTGTCTGATCACTTGAAGGTGGTTTTTTTCATAGTAATAAAATTATTAATTTGCTGTGGTAATTTAAGGGTGTTTATGCAGGACTCGTGTTTCTTCCTAGTAACAACAAAAAAAAAATAAATAAATAAATAAAAATGAAATATAACTATGTTATGGCAAGTACAAAAACTATTTCCAGGTTACAACAGCATGGTATCTATTTATTCACTTATTTATTTATTTATTACTTTTTCCATTTATGAACATAATATTCTTATTGATTACAACAGCAAACTTATACACTAAATTGACATCCAAAGTGAGACAGATTTTACCCAAAGATCTGGGGCATGATGTTATCAGTGAACTGAGGAACAGATACAGCACTGAGGTAAAACCCAGTTCCATTTGGAGTACGTGGCATGAAATTCCCTCCGTCAGCTCTTTGAGAAGAACACTTTCATTTTATTCATAGTGTTTGCTCAGGAGAAGGCAGTATTGACTCCTTCCCAGAGGAGAGAAAAATGTCTTCTAATACTGATACCATCAATTTTTAAAATTGTTTCACCCAGGACAACATCATTACCATCCCCAATGCTAAGTCAAATGTGGTAAGCATACAACTACTGTTTTTAAAATCTGCATAGATAGATACGAATGGATTGTCATTCCATACATAACATACACAATAGGGGAGGCCGAGCAAGATGGCGGCGTGAGTGGTCGTTCTTTGCAAGCTCTCCCGAGATTGTCTGGATAAGGAGCTATTATTGCTGCTTTAACGCAGGGGAGTATTTATTCCAATATCTTCGTTAAATATTGTGCTTAAAAAAGACGTCCTGAAAACTTCGAATGGCTGCAAGTGGTAAGCGCAAATCTATCAGCACGGAAAATACACCAACTAAGATGTCGGCTAAAAGTCACAAATCGACGGATGACCATGACTTCGCCGAAAACATCATAGCAACTTTAAAGTTGACAATAAACGAGAGAGCGGACGGTTTGCAAGCTAGCATAAATGATCTCAAAGATTCGGTGGATTACATCCACGCTGAAATGAAAGAAATGCAAGAGAAGATGACAGAAACCGTCAGGAGAGTTGAGAAATCAGAAAAAAAGATGTTGCAAATGGAAAATGAGCTGCTCGAACTTTCACGTTATAAAAGAAGATGGGACTTGCGACTTTCGGGAATAGATGAAGAAGAAAGAGAAGATATTCGTTGCAAGGTTATTTCCATTTGCCAGAAGACGGCACCAGAATGCAAAGAAAAACTACCAGACGTCATCGACAGCGTACACCGGCTGGGTCGCGTTACAGGATCTAGACGTCCTCGAGAAGTGATGATCCAGTTCTCCATGAGACACTACAGAGATGCGGTATGGAAGGCGGCCAAGCAGTCGTCTTTTCTGAAATCCAACAACCTGCGCTTCAAGGAGGACTTCTCCCCAGAGGACCGCCAGAGAAGAAACACGCTGTGGCCGCTGGTAAAAAAAGCACGCGAAGAAGGGAAAACAGCCTTCTACATCGGTCCCAGAGCATTTGTTATTGACAAAGGAGGAAAGAGGAAAGAACTTGAACCTGCTAATGACTAGAAGACATCTTGAGAATCAGAACTAGCAGTTAAGTAATGGCATTTGGATATTGAAAAAGCTCCGTTTATCATATAATTTCTCTGTTGGGAGAGTTTGTTAGATCTTCCTGTAACTCCATTTTCTGGGTTAGAAGCTACAACTCTTAGTAGCATTTCTTTTTTTAAAGTTATTTCACTTAATGCTCGAGGGTTAAGGAACAACACTAAAAGAAAGGCAACTTTTTTGTATCTTAAAAATTTTAAGGCTGATTTCTACTTTATCCAAGAAACTCATTCAACTGCAAACGATACCAAATTCTGGAAAACTCAGTGGGGGGATGAAATATGGCTGGCACATGGCTCTAATCAATCAGCAGGAGTGGCAATATTACGGAACAACTTCAGTGGAGATGTATTATGTTCACTCTTAGATACATATGGACATTTTGTTTTATTAGTTGTATCAGTTAATGAAGAAATTCTTTTGTTGGCTTCTATATATGGATATAATACCAAAGCAGAAAATGTGCAACTTTATGATAGATTAGGTGACAGGGTGAATTACTTATGTGGAAAATATCATAATATGAATATTATTATTGGTGGGGACTTCAATTTGACTCTTGATGATGCATTGGATAGATTTCCTCCAAGGGTTAATACAAATCCAAACACAGTTCTAAAAGACTTTATATCGACCTTCGGCCTGACGGATGTATGGAGACAAAAAAATAACTCCAAAATTGAATTTACATGGCAAAACAAAACGGGCTCCTTCAAGTCGAGAATTGATTTCTGGCTGGTGTCTGATTTAATAGCGGATGAAATTAAGTCAAATATTCTTCCAGCCCCTTTATCAGACCACAAGCTTATTTTAATTGAAAGAACTAAATTAAACCAGTGTGGAAAAAAACAAATTACAGCTTACTGGAAACTCAACTCTTCACTTTTATAAAATAAAACAGTAGAAGAAAACATTAAACAAATAATTGTAAAATATTGGAATACAGCTTGCAGTCAGAAAGAATTTAGTAAAAATTGGGAACTCCTAAAATTTGAACTTCGAAAAATGTTTATGAAAACTGGAGCTGAAATTGCTAAAAGAAAAAGTAAAAAAGAATCAGAAATAATAAAAGAAATTATTTTACTGAACAATATCCTACCAGAAAATGTGTCTGAAGAACAAAAAATTAGATTAAACCAATTACAACTGAACCTGGACATGATTTACACTTCCAAAGCTAAAGGTGCGTACATCAGATCGAGACAGAAATGGTTAGAAGAAGGAGAAAAAAACTCTTCTTACTTTTTTAGATTAGAAAAAAGACATCAAATTTTTAACAGTATTATGAAACTTCAAATCAATAACAATATCTGTGAAGATCCTGTCCAAATCTCTTCTCACTGTGAAGCTTTTTTCAAAGACCTTTATCAGTCAAGATGTTCTGAAGAAAATGTCACACAATTTGTTAACTCTTTAAATAAAATGCAACAAATTAGTGAAAATAATAAAGAACAATGTGATTCTTTGATTACACTTGACGAAATCCAAAAATCCATCAATAAATTAAAGCTAAACAAGTCACCTGGGACCGATGGCCTCAATGCAGAATTTTATAAAATGTTTTCAGATCAGCTATCGCCATTTTTACATCAAGTTTATCTTGAAAGTTTAGATTCTGGATCACTTCCACCAACAATGACCCAAGGTCTCATTACATTGATCCCTAAACCTCAAAAAGACAAGCTTCTTTTGGATAATTGGCGACCAATTACATTACTACAAAATGACTATAAAATTATTGCAAGCTGTATTGCTACAAAAATTAAGAATACTCTTGAAGAAGTGGTTGATGAAACGCAATCTGGTTTCATACCAGGTAGACATATAACTAATAATATTAGACTTATATTGGATCTGCTAGATTACTCTGACTTAATAGAAGGGGATGGTCTCATTTTATTTCTGGATTTTTTTAAAGCCTTTGACACAATTGAACATACATTTCTGTTTAAAACATTAGAAGTATTCAGATACGGACAAATCTTAACTAAAAGTTGTCAAATGTTATATAAGAATTGTAATGCATCTGTAAAATTGCCACATGGCTGCACTAAAAGATTTTATTTGAAGAGAGGTCTCAGACAAGGATGTCCAGTCTCCCCATATTTATTTATTCTGGCCATGCAAATTCTTTCAGTTAAAATCAAGGAAAAAATCACAGGGATTAATGTTGCAAACAGAAATATCGTAATTTCCCAGCTTGCTGATGATACTGCGCTTTTTTTAAAGAACAAATGTGAAATAAAAAACTCTATTGAAATCATCAACACCTTTTCCAAAGCTTCTGGTTTAACTTTAAATCTAAACAAATGTGAATTACTTTCCATTAAATCTACTTTAAAAGGCACATTCCTCAACATTCCTATAAAAGACAAAGTTAAATATCTTGGAATCACAATAATTAAAGATCAAAATATAAGATCAGTAGAAAATTTTAACCCCATAATTAAAACAGTTGAACAAAGATTTAATTTATGGCTCCAGCGAGATCTCTCTCTTTTTGGACGTTCATTACTAGTCAAAGCTGAAGGCTTATCTAGACTCGTTTATCCGGCCCTTGCTCTTGATGTTCCCAAACAAATCAGTACTAATGTTAATAAAATAAACTTTAACTTTATATGGAAAAAGAAATGCCATCTTGTCAAGAAAAATATTCTAATGAATAAAGTTGAAAAAGGTGGAATTGAGGCCCTTGAGTTCACATCTTTAAACAACTCATTCAAAATTAAGTATTTAAAAAACATTTTAAAAAACCCAAACTCTATATGGAATGCTATTCCCATTTACAACTTTGAGAAAATTGGAGGATTACCCTTTCTTCTTAGATGCAATTATAATATACCTAAAATACCCCTAAAATTATCTCTGTTTCATAAACAAATGCTGTTAAGCTGGTCACTTATGTACAAACACAATTTTTCTCCTCATAAATATTATATCTGGAATAATGAAGACATTAAATATAAAAATAAGACAATATTTTATAGAAAATGGTTTGACAGAGGAATATTGCGTGTAAGCCAATTACTAAATCCAAATGGTCATTTATTGTCTTATATGGACTTTTTGTCACTTTTTCAATTTCCTGTTACTCCTAAAGAATTTGCTGTGGTGTTTGACGCAATCCCCAGTGGGTCATTAAAGCTTTTATCATATTTACCTCCAGATCAAATTCACTCAATGCCAAGTTTTGATCCAGACTCCATTTATATTGATTATGATTGTCCTTTTATAAGTAAGAAAACAACCAACAAAAAGTTAAGAAATATTTTATTACGAGATGTTGTTTTTTCACCAGCTTGTGTATTTTATTGGTCCAACATTTTTGAAAATATAAATTGGAAATGGACTTGGTTGCTTCTAAAAAAATACTTAATAAATAATAAACTAAGAGAAATTTCTTATAAAATTATTCATAATGTTTATCCTGTTAAAACATTTTTAATTAAAAGATATAAATGGGATCTGGACCCTATGTGTACTTTCTGTAAAATTAATGAAGAAAAGCTTGTTCATCTTTTTTGGGATTGTAATTACACCAAAATATTCTGGAGAGATATGTCAATTTTCTTTCACAAAAAAATCTCAATATTACTTTGACAAATAAGGATGTTTTGTTTGGAATGGAGAAATGTAAACTTGCAAAAAAAGAATTTTTATATGTTGTTAACTTTTTTATTATTTATGGTAAATATCATATTCACACCTCCAAGTATTTACAGCAAAAGCCCAATTTCCAGATCTTATTATCTTCTATTAATATTTATATTGAATCCTTAAAACTAAGCTCAAATGCTAAAGCCATTCAAATCCTAACTGCCCTTAAAGAACTGCAACCCTCGAGCAACGATTTGATTTTGACTTTGTAAACTAATTGTTCTATGTTCTGTAAAGCCCTTGGATGCTGTATTTATGTTTGTAACTATTGTTCTATACTGTTCCTGTGTGTTTATTGTTTGCTAATAAAAAAAAAATAAATAAATAAAAAATAAAAAAATAACATACACAATATGTTTTTTTACATATTAAAGAAAAAAAAACATTTTTTTTTAAATTTTATTTTATTTAGATCAGTAAAGGTAACGATTCTGTCAGATTGTCAGAATAATGTGACAAAGGGTGAGATTGGAAGTAAAAATTGTTTAATGGTAGTCAGTGTCTCTTTATTAAGGTTGAAGACCTATTTTCAGTAGCCTCGACCGACCTGCAGGATCCACATCGGATCCCCCTCTGTCAATGCCAACACCACTGTGCCTTTCTCCATCCCCTTGTGCCACCTCCTCACTAGTCTCCTCCTCTACATCCTCTAATATCACCTTGTCACCACTTCATCTCTACCCACTCCACCATCATACCAACTTGCCACTTCCCAGTCCCTTGTCCCATTCCCAAGCTCCTAGCCCTGTCTCAAGTTCTCACAACTCGTCACCATGCCCTATCCTCCCTCCCCTGACTGTAGCTTCAACATCTGTTCTCGAATGAAAGAGGAAATAGTTAGAATAGATAGATAAGAATGGATTGTTCTTTAGAATGTCGTCACAGAAGATGCTGTTCTACAGAGACTGGACCAGATTTACCAAGAGAGGCAGAATTTGATTCAACAAGACAGTGAAGACCATCGCTTTGCTGAAGTCGTTGCTGACATGCTCGGTAAAATTCACTCAGATCATAAGTCAGAAGTGCAAAAGGTGGTATACCAGACCATGTTTGAGGCAAAGAGGAAATACCCAAATATATAATTTTCTTATGTGTTTCATTATTTTGTACAAAAAAAAGGTTTGTTGTTGGTGTGTTTATTTGTTGTTCTTTTTCTTGCAATATGTTATGGAAAGTGTGAATAAAATTCATAAAAATGATCCTTGAAGTCATTACAGTTCATTCCTGGAGTTGGGAAATTCAAAATAAATATGTTTATAGAAAAGGCTGCAGCATCGCTGTGGGCTAACATATTGTGAAGGACCACACGTGCTTTCACTACGTCCACCATCTTCTCAGGGTGAAATTCGATGGGCTGTCCCAGGATTCTCCAGCATGCAGCCAGGATAATAAAAAAAGTTCTCTATAACTCATCTAGCACTGGAGTCAAGTATAGCCAAGTATAAATGCCTACACCTCAGGTCTGTGCACCATGCGTGGAGCCCTGCACAACACTACAAAAAGCATGACTATAACTGAGCCTTTACTGTGGTATGCCATGACCCAAAAGTCAACTGAGAACCAGTTGAGGTCAGCAGCTGGTCCAGAAGGTCACCCAGAAGACCAGGTCTGAAGGAATCAGCTGATGAAGTCAAGATTCTGAGAATGACGCTGCATCTAAGAGCAAATTGTGACTGAACTTATTTCTAAAAGATACAAAAAGTTATCCTTAAACTTTTGTTTTATTTTTTGTACTCTGCTGGACTTTACAAAAACAGACATTAAACTTACATATTGGTAAACAAAAAATATGATGACACAGAAGAAGATGATCCATCATGAAGACACACACACCCTGCAAACTGAACAGCAGTTGGCAGCCAAGATCTGTCTCAAGTTGTTATCAAATGAGACATCAACACTGACAGAAACACTGAGGTTTGCACTAATCTTTTCCTTTTCAGAAGTTCTGTAGCACTGACTTATCTCTGCTGTGCAGTCTCCTGTAATGACAAAGAAAAATTAAGATTGTTAAAATATTTGACTGATTTTCTTATCAGATAAATACATATAAAATCATCAACTTTCGTTGTTTGTATTTTAAAAGATTTCACTATTAAATGAACATGATGAATGACATAACATGTCTCTTTCTGATTAGATTGCTCGAGAGCGAAACTGCTGTATGTAAACACTATTATGGCATTAACAAGAGTCAGAAAGGGCAGAATAATTTTTCAAAAAACGGTTACTGGATGATGATGGTAGGTCAAAGGTCAGAGAGGGGGTCCTTTAATGCTACCTAATTGTACAAATACTCTAACCATCTACATTTTTAACACTTGGCAAAGTAAATCTAATATTTTACCTGTTCTTTCCTTATGATGGCACCAATTTGGCAGATAGTATTTTTTTAAAACTTATATTGGACATAGTTGACAGATGATTACATTCATTTGTTTGTTTATTCATTGTTTGGCTTTTTTTATTTGTCATATAAAAAATAAGTGTTGTATACAATACATCTTTTGTGTAAAATAGTCTAAGAAATCAAGAAAACTCATTTGTCAATATATAAATAAAAACTAAATGCATATAATGGCCGAAGTCTATCTGAAGAACAATGTAAATATTTTATTAAATTTTAAACTATTTTGAATGTTAGAGAAATAGCGCTGTATATTGTATATTGCTAATATACAATATTAATATTCAAAAGTTTGAGCAACCCCCAATTCACCACTGAAATACATCATTACAAGTGGCAAGGAGGTTATGTTTTTGGTAATGTTGGCTTGTTTGGTTCTTTGTTTTTCTGGTAGCAAGATAACTTAAAAACTGATGAACAAATTTTGAAATGTTGAAGTCGTCACAAGAAACAATTGATCAAATTTTGGTCGCTGTTTTTAAATGAAGCTATGGCCTTGGCAGAGGTTTGCACCCCTGGTTGCTTCTAGTTCTAAATACATCTAAACCATTTTTATTTGAATTAGTGATAATAATGTGTTGGTGTCAAATGGCATACAAAATAATCTATAGATGTCTGTGTTCTCTTTTTTTCTGTTTAGATTTATGAAGACACCATGCAGTCTAGCTAAGGCAGTCTAATAGCACAAATATACTTTTACTGTGTTTTATTGCCTATAT
This sequence comes from Kryptolebias marmoratus, assembly GCF_001649575.2. NCBI lineage: Eukaryota > Metazoa > Chordata > Actinopteri > Cyprinodontiformes > Rivulidae > Kryptolebias > Kryptolebias marmoratus. Next base: position 9,563,456 of record NC_051450.1, on the reverse strand, counting down.
TCTGTTTTGCTCCTTTCTTTTCCCCAACAGAGTACTTTATAAGTCATCCATCAAGAAAGTAATGTGCTGCTTTAATTAAAAACAGATATTTGGTTTGGATTCATTTCAGGCTCATCCAACAAAAAATGTGGCTTCTCTGAGGTTTTTTTTCCCCACTTTTCTTTTGCCTAGTTCAGTAAGCAGTGTAGAATATAGACTAAAATCACAAAACCACTAACAATTCAAAAGACCTGTAAGTCTGACCATGACTTTATCTTTCTGATCAGACTTTTCCTCTACGACTCAAGCGAACCATTACACTTTCACCAAAGCACACATTATTAGATGTTAAATAGGGACACATACAGTTATAAACATGAGATATTCTGCCATTTTTCCTCAACTACAATTCAACATGGAATGAACCATTGTTTGTCCCTTTAAGTGTCTTATTAAGACAATAAATCTCCAAGGAGGAGACAATTCCGAGCAGAGTAATTTAAGATTTTAATTATACATGTATTATATAATGAGACCTTGTAAGATTATGGCAAGATTTTATTACATCAGGTCAAGGACTGAACACTTCTTATTGCTCATCCTTCCTATTGTTCTTTTTTTTTATTTTTAATGTTTGACAAAGTTGCTCACACAATGAGAAATATATCTATTTAGAAGAAGAAGAAAAATCAGTCAAACAGGATTTATCATTTAAGACATTTCCTTAACCTTTGGGATGAACCATTTTTGTCTGTTATTTATTTTTTTATTTTTTCTTTCCCAGGAGAAATAATAGCTTCTTTATTCAGAAATAAAGAGACTTGGCTACAAAAAGCAGTTCTCTACAGTCATTTTTTATTTATTTATTAAAAAATCTCATTTCAGGAATCAGAGTTAAAAAGAAAGCAATATTTTATCTTATTAGGAATATTTTATTGGCCACATTTAGGGCCTCTTTAGATGTTCTACTTGGCTTCTTAAGACAAAAAAAAAGAAAAGAAAAGAAAAAAAAGCTTGGCTAATTAAGTCTGGAAGCTCTTTTGGTTTTGGCTGATTCACTGTCAGTACTTAAGAACAATGGCACCAGTAGTAAGTCTCCTCTGACTGTTTAGCCATATGTTAGATCATCAAAAGGAAATTTAACCGGCTTTGAAATAAATCAAAATTTACACACTGCCGTGATATACATTCCCATCCTTGTTAAAGTAACAACACCAAAAGTGTGTATATTGCCCCCCCCATTTTATTCATGTTCAAGCTGCCTTATTTAAAACAAAAAGTTTTTTGTTTCATTGTTTAGTTCACAAAAGAAGCATTGCATCCTTATAGCAGCTTAGCCTTCCAAACACAGCTTTTTTTTTTACCTCCTCTTATCCCCAGCAAATATATAACTGCAGCACATTCAAGTTTTCAGACATTCATAATTGAGTAGCATATAATGAATAGCACAAGGGTGTTCCATTTTTGGCAGACTGGAAAACAGTGGCAGAATTGGCAGTGAGTCAGTGTTTTCTTCAAGCTATTCAACGCCTCTCAATACAAGATTTGATTTGCATCCAATAGAGGAAGCACTAATGTTAGGCAAATATGACGTTGTCACCATTTGTGTGGCGGTACCAGATAAATATTTGTGTTGCTGTTTGTATTTGTAATCTTTTGCTTTTTATTGTTAAACAAGTGGCATTTAACTTGACCATAGATAAGTGAAATTAAAATAATTACATTCGCTGCAGAAGGTCTGTGGTTCAGCTAATCTCAAAGTGAGCACAAGGAAGTGCTGATAATTTCAAAATCAAACGTGTTGCATGGATGTGTTTAAAAAATAAACTTCAGCTATATAAGTAAAGTTGGAACCGATTTGATCTAATATTACCCCTTTAAACTAGCATCATTCTTGAATCAAATTTTAGGCTAAGGTCACAAACCCTAACTAATCTTAACCTATTCCAGATGTGTAAGCTGCCCATACAATACGAACTACAGCATCCCCATACCATCAGTGTAGCAGACTTTTGATTTATTAGGCTGGCTAGTCCCTCTCCTCTTTGGTACGAAGGACATGGCATTCATAATATCTAAGAAAAAAAATTCACATTTTGATTTGTTTAGCCACAATATTTTTCCACTTTGTCTGAGTTGATTTTAAACGAGTTTTAGCCCAGGAGAGATAGCAGCATTTTTGGATGGTGCTCACATATATTCTTTGCATGATAACTAGCATTAGTGGATTTTGCGGATGGCACAGCAAACTGTGTTTACAGACAGTGATTTGTGGAACTGCTGTGATGTCCAGAAAAGAATCAGACCTGTTTCTCCGGATTCTTGAACTCTTTTTGATGATATTATGAACCGTAGTTGATGCAATGTTGAAAGTCTTACCAATTTTCGGTTGAGCAACATTATTCTGAAAATGTTCCACTATTTTTAGATATAGTTCTTCATAAACTAGTGAACCTCTGCTCATCTTTACTTCTGAGAATTTCAGCTTCTCTGAAATGCATTTTTTAAAACCCATTCCTGTTACTGACCTGTTGTCAGTTAACCTAATTAGCTGCACAATTCTCCTCCACAGCCTTTTGTTAGCCCTGCCCCGACTTTTTGAGATGTCTTGCTGCCATAAAATTACCTTTTTTTTAGCAAGATTTCTTAGTTTAAACATTTGATGTGTTTACTATGTTCCATTGTGACTAATATATGGGTTTATGAGATTTGCAAATTCTTATATTTTGTTTTTATTTACATTTTACAAAATGTCCAACTTTTCATTTGTTTGCCAGAGTTTCTAAAGTTTAGACACGCACGGGATTTTTTTCCCATTAGTCTGCCATGAGAAAGGAACAGTGTGACCAGCTGAAGTCTGCTTGCTCAGCACATTCTGTTTTGGATATATTTTAATGTAGACAGCAAAGAAAAATTAGACATCAGCTATTCGTGTGTGCAACAAAACCATTCACAGAGGTGATCCTACCTAAACATTTAGACTACTACGCTGTTGTTTCTCAATAGCTTCATAACTCAAGTCAATATAGATACATCAACAAATGTTTTTTTTGTTTTTTTTACTTTTTGCCAACACATTGATTTGCATGTATGCAACAGAAAATCTGTGCTTCAAAAAGTACCCAGTGTAGTGAAGATGGGGGCCTTAAGCATGCAATAAACATCAATACTGTGTGCTATTGTGATGATTCTTACCTTGCATCCGACAAAATCTTTTTTTTTAGATGTTATGTTTAGTAAGAAATTTGCATGAAACTGTTTTTTATAGATATTTTATGTCAATGCTGGCTTTTCACTCCTTACTCTGAACTTTATCCAAACATTAAATTCAGTGCGATGAAATAGTTTTATTTGTTGACAAACTACTTCAGGAAAGAAGGCAACTTTATTTTCATTTTGAAAAAAAAAACAAAAAAAAACGCCTGTAGCTTTCAAGATATTAAGATTGACATTCATCAGGTTCTATCACTTTACGCATCTCAGCCTGACTGTCTTCTAGGCATCTTATTAAGCCCTGACCTTATACACCTTCTGACTGTGACCTTTTAAAAGGAAAACCATTTCAAAAAGATGAGGCTGCAGGGTGGTGGATTATCATCGGAGCTTTTTGTGATCATTACATTTAATGCTTGCGGTGAGCCATTTAATTTCACACCTGTGTCCACAACATGACAAACTTAACAGAAAAAAAGGCTCCTTTACTGGCGAAGCAACTGTTAATTTGCTAATTGCCCCAGTCTTATTTCAACAGTTATTCGTATTTAAATTCATTACGTTTGTCAAATGTTAAAGCAAGAACCTCTATGTGTTTTAGCTGCAATATCTTATACTTACCAGTTTTCTTCCTAGTTTTATATTTATGACATCTCATGGTTTGAGTTGAGAATGTGATACTCTTGGGAAAATGAACATGATCTGTAATAGGTGTAGATCTATACACTAGTATCTTTTTGCTGAGGGTGTCCAGAACTTTCTCAACTCTTGTTTTTAAACACAAAATATTTTGTGCAGTTCTGTCACAAATCTTTAAACTGTCTAGTTTACTTATTGTATGATAACTAGATTTTGAGTGATGTGCCTCAGCTGAGGCACATCACTCAAATCAAAATGGGGGATATTTTATGTGCTGTTGTCCTGCTTGTAAAGTCATCCTCTCCTTTGTCAGGTGACAGTTTAGTCTTTTGAACACAAGTGCCTCTTAAGTTTAAACAACGATTTATTGGTGCTTGATCATAAGGTGGGTGTATAAATAAAAGCAATGACTGATCTATCACCAGCCAAGGTCACACTCAGTCTACCACTTTTCAACATAAGTGTGCATTAGAAAGGGCACTCAGTTGATTAAAATATGATTTAGAATGGAGGTCTAGATGGTGGATATTGTGCTTAGTTCATTATTACTAAACGACTTAATGGGAGGCATTAAAACATTGAAGTCGTTTTGGAGGTGCCTGCGTTTATTATTATGTGCTATACTTACTGTGACATGAAAAAGAAATCTATATAACCTAACTGAACTTAGCTTTAAAAGCTCAATAGTTTTTTTTTTTTGTTTTTTTTTAGTTAAGCCTTATAAGCCTAATAATTTGAGGGCTTGAAATCTTCAGACCATGTTATGTTAAAGTGTGGTTACAATTTATATGTATATATACATACAGTATATATATATATATATATATATATATATATATATATATATATATATATATATATATATATATATATATAATTTGACAATCAGTAAAAGTCCCAGATAGCTGATTTTTTTGTACATTCTATTCTTTGCAATCAACATGTACTGCAGTTATGTTCGCCTAATCAAACAATATGAACTGTAGAGTCCTAAGTTCCTTCCCTCTCTCTTACGAAGTTTGGTGTGGATTGATAAATGTGATGATTTTTTTTTAATTGACTGGCTTTAGTTGTTATTAGGAACAGCCAAAAATATGTCTGATGAGGTCAACCAAAACAATGGCCTTAGTTAGATGTTATAACAACTATCCTTGGGGAAAAGTAAATTACAATTGATATTGATGTATTTTACAAGTGCTCCTTTATCCCCCCACTCAGAACTAATAAGTTACTCTTAGAAGTAATTGTCCTTTTGGTCTTTTTGAAGTGCATTTGTTCCCTGAGCTGTTTTAGACATATGTTGCTTAATATACTGACATTTAAATAAAAGTTTACTGAGATGTCATTACACGATCTTGTATTTGGTTGCAATATTATGTAAATCATGCACACCTTCATACTGTGAACGTTATTGATGGTTTTGTGAAAAGTAAATAAGTGAATAAATAAATAAAAATTAGCTTGAGTTACAAAGCTTAAAAGTTTCAAACTCAAATGTTTCCAAACAACAAAAGTATTTCCCAAGTAGATATGGCAGTTACCTTACAGAACCAGAAGGTCAGAGCTCTCAGGGTCATTGCTTATCACCTGTAGTTTTAACACAACACACCTTTTAGCTATAGTCCTCATTACTACAGGTACAAAATCAACCCTTTAAAATGCTAATTAACACAAACAGAAAGAGGCGGGGGATGGGCAGAGGGTGAACTCATGTTCCGGTTGTTCCATGTCAGCGTGAGCATCTTTCTGGGTCTGACAGATCGCCCAATTAACCTTATTTACCGCATCTCGCCCCATCCTCTAACGAGCTCCACTGGGCTTTTTTCTAATAATGAGCTGCTGAGATTGGGGACGGGTGGTGTGTTGGTTCCAATTGTGTTTGTCCTGCGATTAATCAGGTGACAAGACAGCAGCTCATGTACTTTTTTTTAATGCTTCCTGTGTGTAAATGATCACATTTTTTTTTTCTTTTTTTAATCTTGGAAGGTTTCAAAAGATGTTTTTCAGACTTTTGTTCACATGTTTGCCTTTTTATTTTGTTGCTGCTTTCATGTTGTATTATCAGATCTAAAATGGATTTTAGGGTACAGAGAATGCATTATATCAAATTTTTTGAATGCATTTTGTAAGTGGAAAGACTGTCGCTAATGAATGTTTGAAACTAAACAGGTAAGACATTCCTACATGCACTTTAAGTTAGAGTTACAGTACTTTTGTTGTTGCTTTTACAATGAACGAGATATATGCTCCTAAAAGTTAGGAACAACCAGTATCATGAAATCTTGAAACTTAAATTAGAGTCACAGTTCCAGATTTTGGGACTGGTAGAAAGCAGAGATTTAAAGAATACTTAGTTTGTAAAGATTTACACACACATGGCACACATTCACAATGTGTTTGAACCGGTAGAGCAGCCATATCCCAATGTAGTTTTGAAATTAAACTGTGATGCACTGGTCTGTTATGTCATTGCATCCTGAAAACCTGATTTGTTTATTAAATAAATGTAAGCATGTTTGTTTCTAGAGGCATCCACTATAATAAAATAAAATAAAACAAAAATTCCCTTTATTTCTTTGAATGGGCAACTCTTCTTCTGGCTGCACTTTCTGCTGTTTGGTGATATTGTTTTCTCATTAGTCACCTACAGTTCAGAAAGAGAACTGCAGCAGCACGTGTAAAAACAGCAACAAACACTGAAAATGTGCTTCACCTTGACCACCTGCACATATGGACTTACATTACAGAAATATTAACTAAAATTTTATAATGTAGGGAATACATTTGATCTTCACTGCTGAGTCACTAAGTCTTAAATGCATTGTTTTTATTCATTTTGCTCTAGGCCTCATTTTTTGTGTAATGTTTAATTGTGCGACAGGTTTTATGTAATTGTACTGTAATTTTAAAATAGGATCATTTTGTTAATAGTTAAAAAATAGTTTTTAATAAAACACTTCAAGCTGGGACTCAGATGCCTTTGGTCAGTCTTAGTGTGATTTCTGAATGGACTGAGGCAACAAGTGGGGTTGAAGTCAGCTCACCCCTGTTGCCAAGCGAGGTCGTAACAGAAACTAATAGTCAACATGTGAAAAGTTAAGGTGGTTTAGTGGCTGAAGGATGTGATGTAATGATGACTTATTCAAAAGCCTAAACACAAATGAAGTAATTTATTACCAAGAAGATGACTGATGTTTATTGGTCACATTTTGAAAATGATAAAAGAGAGACGTATGTCACACATTGAATGTGTAGTGGTCCACGTCAACGCAGCTAAGTTCTGCTATATGTCTCTTTTGGTTCTGTGACTCTCAGTTAATTTCTGAAAGATCACATCTGTGTGGGACGTAGCCTGCTTGATTAGTGAGGACAGTCAGTTGGAGGACTGGTTGTTTTAGTTATTTTGCAAAAACGGTTGATGAAAGTGCTTAATAATTAACATAGGATTTATTTGTTGTGGTTTTTTTTTTGTATTTCAATGAAAAAAAACTCATACTGAATTACATTGTATTGTGATTAAAGACTGAATCACATTGTGATTAAAAAGGTAAATTGTATCCTGACTAAAGGCTGAATTGCATCGTGACTTTGGGCTGAATCGTTTCCTATTGTATCATTTTTTTGCTGCTCACTTATTTTAACGAATCCAACTGTTGGCAGTTCATCGAGATACATATCATATTGGCCACATTCCGGAGAAGAACAACACTATCAGACAGAGAAAATGAATAAACATATGTATTTGCTAGACTGAATGCGACTTGCACAGTCAGACAGAAGAGTCCTCCTCATCTGCACCTTCACAGCAATAAGTGAGAGTTCACATTTGGAAAAAAGCTTTTTTTAAAAAAAAGATTTCAGATCACCATGGGGTGCATTTTTCTATTATTTTATTTGTGAAATAAACACACAAATAGGCAATTAGAGAAATTGTGCAGACAAGGCAAAACATTTGCTTTGTGTTTTAGAATCCTGCCCTCCACTATGAATGAGTGAATGAGCCACAAAGAATACCAGGTGCACATTACATTGTGCATGCTTTACTTTATGTGATGTTTTCAGAATGATTGTACACTCTGGTGAATCATGTGGGTGCAGCAACTACTGTGTGTCACTGTATTTAATTCCTTGAAAACCCTTGTAATAAAAAGTTGCAAACAGCTCATCTTCACGTTTATTATCCTTTGTGTATGACTGCTTCGTTTTATTGTTAGTGTAAAACACTTTAATGCAGTATAAAACCTATAAATGCTAAAAAAAAAAACAAAAAGAAAAAGTCAGAGAAAACATTTGTTGTCATGTATGCAAATTTAAAGCTCTGGGATATGATATGACCTACATTTGTTTGAGGATATAATGATAAAAAAGGTGCACATGGTGTTACACTTTCAGTCATTTGCATAAATGACTCTTCTTCTTTTTTCATATTCAGAAGACTAGCAGAATACATTTCTTGAGAGTAATGCTTTTTAAATAAAAGCAAATCCTTAACAGCAACTAAGAATAAGACATTTTTTTTAAATGTAATATTGGTAATATAAATCAAATCAAAATCAAAAATCAAATTTTATTTGTATAGCACATTTCAGCAGCAAGGCATTTCAAGGTGCTTTACATAATTAAAAAACAAAATAAAAACAGCATGTGACAATGAATAAACAGTAAGAAAGAGACAAACATCAAAAACCCGCACTCTA